>NW_007578112.1:72887-74876 GCF_000690725.1 Stegastes partitus | reverse complement strand
CGTTACATTTGTTGGCCCATGTTTTTTCTTGGACTCTGTAGTTCAGCTTTTGTAACTTCACCAGTTAAGTTTTATTGAAGTATTCTGTTTTGTTCGTTTACCTGCTCTTGTGCCCCGAGTCCTACATCTGGGTCCCTGAACAGTAAACTGAACTATCACATAAGTAAAAATAAGAACTCTGATGGATCACATTGTCGAGAGACTTAAGTAAACAATATAATCGTGGATTAATCGTAGCAACTGGACTTGCTTGAGTGCCACCTCTCATCCAAAAGGCTTCTGACTGACTAGTAGGGAGTTCCAGATACTTATATCCTACCACAATGGGGGTTCGAACCCCATTGAAACCGAAACTCAGGTGTTAATGGCTCCTTAAGGATATTAGTATCTGGAACTCCCAACTAGTCGGTCAGAACTGATGAAGCCTCTTGGATGAGAGGTGGAACGTCGTCAAGGAACTCAAGCTGCTACAATTAACCCATGAGGATAACCATGACCTGGACGACTGAGAATCTTCACAGACATATAATCGGTTAATTAATTATTAGGTGAAATGTGTCCAAACGCTGTGAAGAGATAATGGACCGTGTAGTGCATCTTGTGAATATCTGTAAAGCAGCAGACCATTTCATTCTTGTCCGTACTCTGAAAACCTTGTGTGGCCCCAAAGAACATAGGAAGAAACCGCTTATGTGCCATAGTCTAAAAAATGCAGTTATGAGTTTACATAAAAGAAAGATCTGCTCTTGATTTGGTCTCAGTAAAATAAACATCTAAAACCACCGTTAAGTATCTTTCCAAACTTCCAATCAGGTCGTCCCAGTCACATCATCATGACGGCTGTCAGACAGTCAGAGGATGCATCCATTACTCCCGGCCGACAGACCAGCTCCAGGATCTGTCCCTAGGTGACCTCATCACCGGTTCGGTCTTTCTGCTCCGTGTGAATCAGCGTCTGTGCTTTCCCTTGAAGAACTGTGACTCATTACACTCACAAATATAATGAGAAAATAATGGAATTGAAAACAATCATTCCAACCTGCCGCTGCAGGAAACAACGCTCCAGAGAAAAGTCCTCCTAATAGGCTCCATTGTTCACGGTGCCTCATCTACCAGTCAGTGCATATCATGTCTTGTTTATCTGTGGTGTACTGTAAATATGTTGAGAGTTATTCAAAGGAAAAATACACGCGCTCCAAGCAATCTATGTACCAGACTTCAAATGTGTTAAGATCACCACCGGTTATTGTTAAAGTTTAAGGTTATTGTCGTTCAGCAACCTGAAGAACATCAAACAGGAGCAGGAAACAGAGCGAACAGAAAAATTAATTCAGTTTAGGGTTGAACGTTTTTGTGTTATTTTAAATTTTCTCTTTTCCTGGGATTCCTCAAGCTCTGTTTTCTGATTCTGATACAGAATTCTGACTCTAAATGTAGTCTCTGGGTCTGAAAAGTGATGCCAAGGCGAAATTTTATTAAACCTGCATTCTTTCTAAGAGCCAGCAGGGGGCGACTTCTTTGTTTACAAAATGAAAAACATTAGATTGTATAAAAGTCTTCCTTTTCACTTCATCTGTTACCTCATTAAACATTTATCCAATGAGTTTATGGTTTCTATCAGTAGTTTTAGGACTTTTTAAATACAGCACAATGCTACTTTTGTAGATTATGGTTCTATTTCATGTAAACTCGGCATACATCGTGTCCTCGAGTTTAGATTGCGGACACTTAGGTTTGCAAGTAAAGTGCACTCTAAGTTGTTTCCTTTCGTTGCCCATTCAGTATTTGTACTGTTCATATTTTATGTTTATTTTAAGGTTTATTAATTGTTTCTTCAGCTGTCCCTTCCTTTGTTTGCAATAAGTTTAGTTTCGATAATCATTCACATGGGTTTGCTACTCACATTCAAACTTACTCCATAAAGCTATTCTGATCTGGGACTTGTGTTTTCACCCACATCCTGGTCACCGGCATCACCACATACAATTA
>NW_007578112.1:66879-69266 GCF_000690725.1 Stegastes partitus | reverse complement strand
TCTGGGAGATAGTTCCATATAATTAATACTTCCTGCTGACCTTCTATACAGTAGGTACTGAGCAGTATTCAGAACCGCAGAAGAATTTCTTTCTAAACCGTACGCCTCGCGTTGCATTTTCTCCTTCAAGCTCTCTCTAATTCTCTGTTTTTATCACTCCGTCTCTCCCTCTCTATTTCTGTCTTGTTCCCCTCTAATGCATACCGTCCGTTTCTTTCCTTTAATACATCAATATACTATTGTGCAGCGGCTGCCATTTTCTGACGCAAATTATCTTCCCAAATGGGGATGTGAGGCACTCTGCCTCCCTGCGCAATCCTTTATTGATCGTTCAGTCTCATAAAAGCAGAATGGGCAAGGGCCGAGAAATAATGAAAGCGAGACAGACAGACAGACAAAGCGAGAGAGAGAGGAGGCCGGCCATCTGTGCTGACAGGGAGTTATTTTTTGCGACTCAGAGGTTAACTTCTAGTCAGTGTTTTGTATGAGGTTTTAAAGTGGCAATAGACAAGGGGTTTTTCTGCTTTATTATTATTAAGATTATGCTGATTTCACAACGTAATGGCTGCAGAAATAATGACACCATTTAGACGGGTTCCCTTTGAGCCTCGCCTTCACTAAGTCTGCCTGCCGTCGGGTGAAAACATCTCCGGGGTAAGTGAAGGCTCAATTTACCTCACAAAGGAAGTGCGTCTGCAGCCGCACAAAGAAAACAGGAAGAGGATGGTGCTGTTTTCCCTGGTAGCTATCTGTGGCTTTCCCCAGGTAGCTGAAATGGTGAGAGTGGAACCAGTGCAGTAAGTGTGGAAACTCCAGATCCCATGAGGAGGTAAAGAAGGCAAAGAGGGAAAGTGACAGAACCTGTTAGTAGAGTATTAAACTGGTTTGTTGGCTTCTTCTTGGAAAATAATATCCTTTACAATTTAAGTGAGAATGTGTTTTATGTTACAAATAACTGATATAAAAGGGGAACATGCACAAGACTCGTGCGCTTTAGGTGAGAAGGGTCACCATTTTTGAAAAAATGTGTATTCATATTCAATCCAGGAACGACATAGCAAAAGCAACACCCCAACACTACTTTGCAGGAGTAATGTCACTGTATTGCAACTGACCCGAGTGTTATTTATTCCCTTATAGCAGAATGACGAAGCCAGAATATTCTTCGGTGCTGCGAAGTTAAGTTGGAATGTGCAGGATGAGTTGATCGTTACATTTGTTGGCCCATGTTTTTTCTTGGACTCTGTAGTTCAGCTTTTGTAACTTCACCNTTCATCCTCTGCAGCGTTTAAACAATCTGCCCGAATGTCATCAAATATTGCTCTGTGTAGTTCATATAACACATCATCTGTCGAACCTCATATAGTTGTTCCATGGCTTCATGACAAACAGTGAATCCAGCTGTAATGACGACCTGCATGTCTGCATCATGGCTCCACGTAGAAAACATTTGACAGTGGGACTAAAAATCTGATTGTGAGAATTCCCACAGATGGAAAATGATGCAGAAAGATCGGTGTCCAACTAAAGACCAGTAACAACACAGTTCCCACAGTAGAGCAGGAGGTAAAGACTGAGCCATAGTCATCAGAGCCACAGTGGCTGACCTCTAAAATAACACCCCATACATAAGACCATGTACCCTGCTGTTGAACTTAGAAGTAATGCAGTCATCCTGTTAACGCTTTCAACACTAACTTTGGCTTTAATTACGAGGAATATCAAATCAAATGAAACTTTATTTATATAGCACTTTTCATATATGGAGAAACACAAAGTGCTCTACAGTACTAAAAACATTGAAGAAAGAAAGAAAGAAAACAAAGAAAGAAAAAAAAAAAAAAGACAAGAAAACCTGACCCCCCACACTCCATGGATACATATACGGCTATGCATACAAACGCACACAGACACACACACTCTCACTTTGCTGCTGCTAAAGGGTTGTGGCGATTGTGCTAGCGAATAGTAGTGAAACTCTGTCAGCACTTGTTAAATATTTTCCCGCAACGTACCCTCGAAAACAACATATCGGCCCAGTTTGCAGTGAATTTTTTTCAGACAGCAGGGTAACGCGTCATTATTCTGTTATGATGTTGGCGAGAACCCTGAATGCAATTATTATTATTACTATTATTTGCAAAATAATAATGACTGAATTGCTTGGTCACATACGGGATTCCCACTGATAGACAATCAAAATGAATGTAACAGAAAGTCACCATATACCGGAGCCCCTATACCGGTCTGTGGGGTTGACGGGATCAAAGCAGCAGACCGGTATAGCGGGCTATAGTGTTGAAAGGGTTAAAAGGGAGTAATGCTCAGTGTTAAATTCTGTCTCTGATGACCTTGTCTTGACCTCACTGTGTAAAATAAAACAGATA
>NW_007578112.1:23413-58803 GCF_000690725.1 Stegastes partitus | reverse complement strand
ACCATTGAGGACTTTAAAAACCGACTGTGGACCCAGTTTTCTTCACATTACAGCAGCTATTGTTCTGCTGTGCTGACAACTGCATCGCCTCTCATATGGCACCGACACAAAAAAACAGGCTCCTATGGATGGTTCTGAAAGACTCTGACTTTGCACTTTTTTTTCCAGGATGTAGCAGCTGCTTACAACTTGGACTGGGTCAGTGATTATTCCTGAGGCTTGCCAACAGAACTTCCCACTGTGGAACACATGTACCGATCAGAGCATCGCTAAAGTCTGACGGCAAGTGCTTAAATTACAGCTGACTTATGAAGGTATGGAGCATCTCCTTACACCACCTGTCATCATGGTAAGCACTTCTTTTAAACATCATTTGTTTTACCGGTGCGTGAGCAGTCAAGATGATTCTATTCATTTGGTGTGATGACATTTGGGAAGTCTAGAAGAACAGTTTTTTAAATTTAATTTTATTGTGTGTGAGGAACCAGCATTAAGTGAATCAACTCTTTACACTTAATGGGCCTAAATTCTGAAGAAGAAAGCTTGGAAAGTGTTTCTGTTAAATGTGATCGTTTAGGCCTGAAGTTTAGCTCTTCACCGTCCAGGCTATTTAATTTTCTCATGAAGCCTTCTCTTTTCTGAGCCCTTTCAGTCATGTCCAGCTGTGACTGGCAGTGTAGTAATGACTAAACCCTCTGATCTGGCTTCTTCATTCAGCATATTTGCATTTTGCGCTGCTGCACCTAAATGACCCCAAAATAGCCGGTGAGCTCAGAAACGCCCACACAGAATTAGGTTTCGTATGAGCCTGGATTTGTAGATTGGATAGGTGTGTTAGCGGGCGAAGGGGGCACTGACCAGGCGCCTTGTGAAAAGGAACATGCCCTCGGTGTCCTCACTGATCAGCAAACTGAAGGTGAGTCTGTTGTAAATGGTTCCCAGCGGCTGCAGGTGGATAGAGACGGTCTCCATGTAAATAGGTCTCATGTTAAATGTGACTTAAGCTGACATTTGATCAATGAGCACCTACACATGGACTCTAGTGCTACAGAGGCTCTGGGGGCGTCTGATTAGAGATAAAGACAAGACGTGTACATACATGGATCAGGTGCAGCAAATATATGGCAATGACACAGTTTCATTAAATGCCAAATGATAAGATCGTTCTGTCATTCATGTTGCCAGCTCATAAACACAGTAGCTGAGCTTCAACTACGACAACTCGCGATTTGTGCTGTAGCAGCGTAGTGCAAAAATTCCCAATGTATTGCATAGCGAAGAAACACGTAAAATAAAATTCAACAAAACATTAATGGGACTACATGTTAATGACAAGTTTTTGCACTCTCGTTCGTCTAGTTTGCATTTCCTTTGGTGCAATGCATGATGGTCCATATTGCTCGGTTAGTGACCATCGGCTGCACACTGCTTTTCACGGTGCATTGAGGGATATTTTGAGTGCACTTTATAGAGTGCAACATTTGTAATTTAACATTCGGACAGCACTACAACATGGCCTATATAGTGCACTATGTAGGGTATAGGGGGTGATTTCGGACACAGCCATGATAAAAGAAATGACACTTTTGTTTGTCTTTTTTATGACTAATGGTACAATACCTTTGTCATACTGCACAAAAGATCTCTCAAACTTCCCAAAGTGGTTGTAGAAATGTGTTTATAACGAGCAAAAAACAAGTCAAATGCATCTCTTCATCGTCACAGAATATGATGATGATTCTGTAAAGACTAATGAGTGATTAGGAGTTAGTTGCTTTATAAAAAACAAACTCGCAGTATTTCACGTTTCACTTTTGCATTAGAAAAGGCCTCAAGGTGAATAGTCTTATTTCCAAACTGACAGTATCTCAGGAAAACCTTGCCAGCAGGATTTGTATGATAAAGTGTTTCTTATCTTTAGAAAGTCTTTTTTTTTTTCCAGAAAAAAACTGTTGTTTGCAAAAGAGGGCTGGTCATCTTATAATCAAGGTCATCTTATATTCATGCCATTGCAATATTTTAGTCTGGATCAAAGGGATGGACCAACAAAACGACTGACTTACAGACGATCCTTACAGGGACTCTACGTGGCTGAAACCCAAAGACTGAGATGAGAAAAATATTTAAAAATGAAAAATCAGCTGTGAAAACAAGCCAAACAGTTACTTCATCTTGTATCTGAGGGCAGTTCTCTGGTTATCTTTGAGAGAGGAAGAGAACGCTCATGGCATGACTTTGAAAAAGGCTGATCTATGGTGCACAACCCTGTTTGGCTGCCAGCTGATAAGATTTTACTGATATTGTGATGCTTACTTGCAAAATGTATTCACAAAATCATGCCCTGATATCCAGTTCATAACAGTGTGCATCCCTCATCAGTGCACTAAAATGTTAAACGGTTACAAATCACATCCATTTAATACAGATCTGCTTTTAGCCAGAGATCAAGACGAATGAAGGCAATTAATTTGAAAAACAGCATGTTTCACTAATTAAAATGTAACAAAGTTCCACATTGAAAAGACAGCTGTTAAAATGAAAACACTGCATTTTGCTGGAGGAGTTTTACAGCCGTGACTCGATAATCCGACACTAAATGTAAAACCTTCTTTTATGTCGGATAGCAAGGCTGTTGGATTGTCAAGACAGAGGTCGAGATACGAGGAGGACTTGATGCTTGAAGGATCATTTGTTGTTAATATTTATTGTTGATAGTTGTTATAATAACTACCGAATAGCACTTTCTGGTCTCTGGATATTGAGGCCCAATTAATGATAAATATTCGAATATTCAAAGCGGTCAGGGGGATCACTTCCACCCCAGGGCAGCGCTCCGACGGGGTGGAAGTGGCCAGAACACACAGGCAGTACTTGGCTGATGCCAGTTTAGTTAGCGGTCACGCTTCTGTTTCCACCATCACCGCCGCCGCCATCATCCATGTTTACTTCAGTAAACACTGAGCACGCTCACTGTGTGTGACGTCGTCGTGTCCTCTTCTGTGCATGCGGGACACTTTTGGGTCGTATGAAGTTCACACAGCAGATCACATACAAGTCGCATTAAATTGGAAATGGGAACGAACTCGCAAAAAAATCTGAATTGAGCATTAAGTCCTGCAGTCTGAACGTAGCCAATCTGTCGGATTGTTCAGTCAGATAATACGTCGTTATCCTTATTTGTGACATTAAATGTCATGTCGGAGTCAGAATCCAAGGCTGTCGGTATGTTAAGGCTATTTTTAATAGGTTCCGTTGGTTTTTCCTAAAAACCTGTCGGACAGCAAAGTTGACGGATTGTTAAGTGTCAGATTATCGAGTCACTCAGAAGTAGTGTTGTCAGAAAAAGATCAGGGAAAATCAGGGCTTATTGAGCACTTTTTAAAGGATCAGCATCGGCGCAAACTCACGCCTGATCTTTTGTTTCTGTCTGCTGTCACACAGAGGTCATGGGGGGAGAGTTCAATTTGTGGCAGGATGCAAGTTTTCAATAGTAAATCAATAATAGGCAGCATTATCAAACAGTAATGGATTCATCATTATCATAAAATGAGAACTGTGGACATTTGTTCTACGTTATTGCAGTTCTATTCGATGGACACATTACATGAACCACAGTAGCAGCTCTGTTAAATACGCCCCCGGGACATATGACCACTGTCCTTGTCAATTCCAGCTTGTCTTAAACACATGAAGCAGAAATCCAGGTTGATTTCTCCAGAGAAGTGAATGGTGTGATTCAAACCATAATCAAAGCGGAATAATTTCTGCAATATACCAACGGGCTAAACATGACTCAACCAATTCTATAAAAGAGAATTGGGAGAAGGAGCTTAATGTGGAAATTACAGAAGATGATTGGCTTAACATGGGTAAGTTACACCAAACAACCACTCGTTCGTGGGTCTGGAGGGAGTTCTCCTGGACGAATCTGGTGCGCTTCTTTATTACACCAAAGTTGAAAAACAAATAGTTAAATAGACAGCAGAGATGTTTGGCAGAATGTGGAGAATTTGATGTAGATCACTCACATATCTTTCATATCAGAATCAGTCAGATTGACATATTTCGTCAGTTTTGTCACGTCTTTGGTGGCAAAAGCAGTTTTGATGTTTTACCATGAACACGGAAGTTGTTGTAACTTAAACATACATTGTCCAATCTGCCCCAAACTTCACATGTATGAAATCTGGTAGCTACAACCAACATCCCAAGACATACAAAAAAAAACTCTCCTGCTAAACTAAAACCTTTTGGTTTGGGTGAGTTTTGGTTGAACACAGTGTCCGTGATGGTAGTTTCCATCTTCGGGTTTCTTTCGACGTTCGTAGGCAGAATTTAATTTTGCACTTCTACTTGGGCCAAGATCTTGTCCATCTGTTTTTAATGAAAGTTAGTTTAAGTAGCAAATGGTGCGTGGCAACATTTTTCATTCGTTGGTAGTCTGGCTTGTCTTCCACCTTCTACCTACTGCTGCAGCTGTGTTTCAGCATATGTTCAGAAGCTGCTCTTGTACCTTCGGCCATGTGTATGAAGCCTCACAATCTGGTTTCCTATTTATTCACGCAATTCCTAAACCTGTGGAGCCCAAATACATCAGCTTTGCCAGCCCATTCTGTAGAACATAACGGTCTGGATGTACCACACTATCATTCTGCTGTACGTTGAAAAAAATGCCCTAACTTATCTGTATTTCTTTAAACCAATCCCAGTTGTCGTGGGCGGGGCTATGCAAAGGATAAAGGACGGAAGAAGGAGAAAAGGTCGACTAAGAAAAATCAGCCGACATCGGATAAGTCAGACGACGTTAGTTACAACCAAAACTGAGAAAGCTATGATTATATATTTATTATATACTGACAGATTATTTCACAACGTTGTTCATGAAGGTTTTCTTAACTTCAAATTACAGCTACGATCACTTTTGCTGCAGTGGTACCAGTTAAAGTAACTTTTGTTGCCTTGCAATTGAACTTTGGTGCCTGTATTTTCAAATAAAGTCTGTATAACCACTTTGCAATTACACATAAGACTAAATACTCTATATTTCGACCTCAATATAATACAAATATTGTAAAATGATAGCTTTAAATCTTTTAACAATTTAGCAAAGTTGACCAGGGTGCACTTAGTTTTGATGTATTTTGCATCCTTAAGACACAGCGCAACATCATAAAAGCTAATTATCACAATCTGAGTTTGGTGCATTATTTAAAAAAGAAACTTGTAAGAAAAAAAAGCTAGAAATGGGTTGGTAGAGCAGTAGAGACAGGGGTAGGGCAGTGAGCACAAAAAAAGTGAGAGTGAGTGGAGAGAACAAGAGCTTCCTTCTCTAATTCCACACACCATTAAATTGTAATTTCACTGCTTGATATATTTATGCATTAAAACATTATGGCCTCCTACTCAACCAATTACTATGCAGACTGAGCTCTTGCTGTCCATACAGCCGGCCTCAGAGGCAGGATATGGAAAGATCATATGCATAAAATATACATGCTCCTCCACACAACACCGCGTCAGACCTCGGCGAAAAGAAAACCTTACAGTTGAGAAGATGTGAAAAAAAAGTTTTAAGATCTACCGCGTGGATTAATGTGTGTTTGTTCTAATCGGAATTAAACGAAATGAGTTCTGCTAATCTCACATATAAATCACCGAAGTGTAAATGACTGATACTAAATGTTAGAGTGCATTTACATTTGCTTCTACAAAAAAGGTACTTTAACAAGTAAAGCTGCTCTTAGAGTTGTACATAACTATTGTTTTGAGTTATATCTATTTTCGTTGAGAGTTTTTGGAACTTCATACATCTATTCCATTACATTTCACACGCAAATTATCTATAATTTATAATATAGGATAAGATTTCTATTGCTACTGCTATCCATTCATTGATCCAGTAGCTATATCTGCTTTTTCCAGTGGAGTGTTGTGGGGGGATGGAGCTTATCCCTACTGGGATTGGTACATTTTATTGAGAATAAAACTGTTGTACTGCAGTGGAACTTGATGTTGTTTCCATCATTTGAAGGTGTTTTACTTTGAAATCAAAACATGAGTATGTGATAAAAAATGAGCAAGTATCAAATTAAATTTAATGATCTTCACACTTTACTACTTCCCAGACTGGCTTTGCTGTGCTCATTATTCCCACTTTCAGGTGTGCAAAAGCCAATTAGCAGCTGACTGGTGAAAGTCGCTACTCAGGTGTTTCCTTTTTCATGGGCTGTTCACTCATAAAGATGCAGTCTGAGTCTAGCCCATCTGTTCATTGGTTGAGACTGCAACTGGAACCAAAAGGCAAATACCAACTTTACGAACACAGGAATGACTGTGAGGGAAGCAGTTTATCTGTGAGAATAGACAGCAAGTCGTCAAGAAGTAAAGCAAATGTAGAGCACAGTGGAACATTGTGAGGAAAAGAGCTGTGAGGAAATCAGCAGTCAAGGTCAGCATCATCAGCCTCGAGCATCAAACATCCATAGTTGGTAGAAGACTTGAGGCTAAACTGCAAGAGCCCATATGGCATCGCTGCACTGAACATATAACGTCTATGGACCATTCACGGAGTGGATGCGCCACATAATGTGTCATTTTAGTGGCTATACCTACAGTTCACAGAAGAAAGAGGCTGATGACAAATAAGACTGTTCATGGATCCAGCACAGCTGTTAACTCAAAGTTTTTCACTGAGTTTGTGTAATACAAGTAAGTTACCACCGACTACGGTATACTCTGTAAGGGATAAGGTTACTAAGCAACGGTCGGCGCTCGAGGCAAAGTAAATGCTGATGTGGTGATCAATACTGTAAAGTGGAAGCCCTGTTTGACACAAAGCAGTCATTTCCCATAAACCGGCGGTTTAATTTAAAAATATAGACACATTTTAAGACCCATTTCTGTGTTAAAAGGGCCGAGAACAACTTGCATAGTAATATAAACAGAACACTGGTATAATTTTAGATTAGTAGCGTAGAGCTCTGTTCTAGTTAAGCCCTTTTCATTGATTTTAAAGGACTGGTGGTATCGCAGTAGGGCCGAAGACGACTATTTGTTCGCTGTGCTGGAATCGGGATATCAATTTTGATCTCTGCCCGTCAGAACAAATACCCACCCGCCACCACCACGTGGCACCCACAAATATTCGTGATATTTGTCATTAATTGGGGCCAAATATCCGGAGAACAGAAATTGCTATTCGGACCAGCCTTATATTGCAGCAGGCGCTCCATACACGGTCCACACAAGTTGCACATGTGGTCTAGCCACATGGTCAGACTGGATTGGAGTCAAGCCTGAGCAAAGTTTTCTTTACAGACGACACCAAACTGAACCTTTACCAAAGTGGTAGAAAGCCAAAAGTAGGGAAAGAGACAGACAATGCCAATGATATAAACCATTCCAGCTCATCTGCTCATGCCTCTGGTATGAATGGCTGCTTCTGGAACTGTTTCACTCATCTTCAGTGACTATGGAACAGCTGATGAATTCAGAAGTGTACATACACATTTTTGTCTGGTTATGTACAAAGACAGTCCTCCAGTCTCATTGGTTAGAGATTCATCCTTGGTGAGCACTTGGTGACAGTAACAAGATCATCTGTGAGCATCTGTATGTTGGAGGAATGGACATGTCATACACCTACAGAGTCCTTCTTGGATTACATCATCACCAGGGGACAGGTAGAAATGATCCTTGCTTGTGTTGTATGTACTCTCAGATGTCCATTGCTCAATGGCAGAATTGTAGAAATGAAAGCAACTGTGGAATATTTATTCACATCTACAGCTAAATTCCACCCCAAGGACTGCTCTAACCTCCACCTCCCAACAGTTTCAGTGGATTTCTATAGCAGAGGCAGCATTCCACTGCTACACTCATCTTCATTCGCTGGGACTCAGCTCAGCAATTTGTGGTTGAGATGGATGGCCTGGACATGGGGGTGGAGGTGGTTCTCCTGCAATGTTCCTCAAAGGACAGTAAGCTTCACCTTGTGTTTTTCTTTCCGTCTTCTCCCTTCCTGCCACCGTTGCCTTACACCTGTCCTCCTTGTCCCCAGAAGAACCTGCCTGATGCTGTGCCAGCAGGCCAAGCCCGCCAATCAGCTCTAAATCTTAGGATCCCCTCTGTCATGGCCTACTCCAGGACCTCGTTCCCTCTCCTCGGCCTCCACTCCAGCTGGCCATTATCTCATTATTTCAACCTGTGCTTACATCTTAAAGCAGAATACTACAACCGCTGATGCTGCATTTATGTGGCCTGATGGTTCCACAGATGCTCAGAAAAAGGAAACATTTGTTTATCTGTTTAAATATGGTGAATACAATACCTGAGTAGTATTGTCATTGATTCCCAAGTAGTTTTGATTTTGTCCAGATAGATTCAGATTCAACAAGATTCAATTTGGGAGAAACGCTCAGCGTGCCCGAGTCGCTGCGTGAGAGAGAGTGCTCTCAGTTCATGTCACACTATCCATCACTGGTAGCTCCTCTCGCGGGTAGATCACTGTAAGTTACGGTTGCTCTCCCTAAGCATTGTGGAGCTTGATGTATGTGCTGTCGACTGGCAGTTAATGAAACAGCAGCTACAGCAGCCGGCTTCCCGTCCGTTGCTGCTGCCTCTCTCTCTCTCTCCACACCCCTGTCCTCCCGCTAATCTCCACCTCAGTTTCCTCTCCAATTGTCTCTTCCCTTTCTCTTTATCTCCACAAACTAAATTCTTTCACTGTCTGCAAGGACTGAAAAAATGTCTCCATTGATTCTCATTGTGCCGACAATGATTTAAGGAAAGGTTACTACAAAATGATTGGCTCTTCCATATTTCATTTTGCTCCGGTGCGCTGACCGACATTAGAACAGGTCCAAGGATGTTTTAGATGTCTGAGACAACGTAAGTGTGTTACAATCCCCACGATGAACGGCGAATGAACCCTGTGTAACCATGTTTACTACAATAATGGAAACTGCAGCCATGAGAATTGTTTTGCTTGCTTTAAGTTTTATTACTTGCCTATTCATAAGTAAACTGTAAAGGACACATTTTTGTCTGTTTGTCTGATTTGCGCAATGAAAGTCTGTGGTTCTGGAGAAAGTTTGTCAATATTTGGCTTGCTAGTATATTAGATGCTAAGCATGGCAGATGGACCATACCTTACAGTACCTCTCGGTACCACTACCAAAAAGTGTATTTGATTAGAATCACTGACGTCACCATTAAGAACTGTTATTTACCTCAACTGGCTCCTTTGAATCGAACAGGAACAGTGATTCTACTCCAAGCTCCTTACAGATGTCCTAATGCCCCACCCTATCTTTAAGCCTGAGTCCAGCCACCCTACAGAGGAAACTCATTTCAGCCTCTTATATCACGATGACAGAATGTAGATCGACTAGCAAATCGAGAGCTTTGCCTTCTGGCTCAGCTCCTTCTTCAACGCGACGGACTGGTACAATGTCTGATGACAGCAGATGCCCTGCACCAAGACGTCCATCTCACGTTCCATATTTCTTTCAAATCATTACCAAGATCCTGAGATGCTTCAACTTCTTTGCTCGGGGCAACAACTTCCCATGGATACAAGTAGTTCTAGCTGTGGAACTGCAACTACTCAATCAATAATGTGGTGCTTTGTATCAGTACCAAAGCGGCCTACACAGTTTTAATGACCAGATACTCCATGATCAACTACTTTTCATGATTACATTATTCTCCCTTAGATCCATCAGTGGAGTGAGCAGAGTGGTAGAGTATTTGGAATTGACTACAGGGCTACCATTCCTTCCAGCTGATATAGTTCTCATGGGTATCTTCACTTTGAAGCACTGAGAGAACATGCTTACTAGTGTTGCTGTGTGACCTGTGGTGAACATCTACCAATGGTCATAATGGACCTTCCATTTGTAAGGTTAAAACTTTTTGGGGAAGAGACTGATTTCGATGGTAACGATAGACTTGATTGCTCTCAAAATTGAGTTTTGGTATTTTTTCTATTATTTCTTGAGTAAGTAAATTATCAGGTGTTAACGTCATTCGGGCTGTATCTCGGATATAGCCCAAGGCGCAATGGAACTGATTCCGTGCAGATGGGTCACATGCAGTCATTACAGTCCTCAATGACTAATATTTTAGCAAGTTTGGTCGTAATTATACCAAACCTATAAGCATATTGTAGCTACAAATGCTAACAATGGCCCATGTGTGGAGAAGTCGGTATCTTAACCCAGCTTCAGTCCGAGGCAGCAGATGTGTTTCCAGAGCTTAAAAGGCCTACACTCCTTACTTGGAAGGTCTTGGCTCCAAACAGAAACAATGGCGGCAATCATACGATGCACCTCCGGACTTTAAACCAGTTCTATTACAAACCAATGCTGGAGGAAAAACAGGTGTAGGATGCCTTTCCTCCACTTGTCCCACTAATTAATATGAACCTAAATAAAGGCAGGCTTAGAAATGCGAGAATGGGGCTTGTCAAGTAATAGGTTGCCAGGGGATATGTTTTCTACCAGCCCCCCATCCCCCCTCTTCCCTCCTCCCTTTCTGGCCCCTGAGACCAACAGATAACCACAGATACAGACAGAGATGGATGGGGAGCAACGCTGAAAAAATGAACATGCGGGGTTGGGAGCTGGCGAGGTAGCTCAGCAATGCAAACAAAGTCTCTGCGGCTGGATTAAAAAGGAGGAGAATAGAGACCTTTTCAGGAAACATTTCATTGACATCTAAGGCTGCCTTAAGCAAGATTCAAAGAAACAGCTAGATGCTTGTTCACCTTACATCTTAATCTTTTATCAGGACACTTTGATAAAACGTCCAAACACCTGATAAATACCGACATTTTATCTTGGTCCCTTAAGTCAGGGAGACATCGCCCGACTCTAACCTTGAACTGATCGCACCAACTCATTTTAGAAATTTGGCCAGATTAGCTGCCATTTTAGGTTTAGTTCAAGAGGGGCTGCGATTATTTACCTGAACGATAATTGATCGGTCTTTAGGGGAGATTTGTTTTATTTCTGGTGGGTTGAAACTTGTGGTGGACTGTCAGCAGTGGGAATAAAACCACATTCTGATTCACCACATGACTGCTGTTCTTTATGAGACATTATTAAAGTAATATTTCCCATTGCAAAAGTGTAGCATCGAGACTTTTGTGATATAAAACTTACTTAATGTTGATATTAGAATTGCAAAAAAGTTATGCTGCTTTGCTCAACATTGTAGTAGATTTATCTGTCTTGTTGGAATCATTAGTGGACATAAGATTTGACCAAGTAGAAAGGCTGATTATAGCAGGTAGCTATAGTTAACACAACATACCCACAAACATGACATGACACAAACTTAATTGCCATTGAACCAATGAGATTTCACTGCATTGGCTCGTCAAGAATCCTTCCTCCTGTACTAAGTTCTGCATAACAAGTACAAATGAATAATTTCGCATTTGCCAAGTTAGGCACAAACTGTGGTAATGAATAAAATAACAAACAAGCAACCAAGAACCATGTTCATCAGTTGCCTCGGTGCGCCTGACATTTAGCAGGTCTGCCGATGTGTCTGTGGGCGGCCTTCCCCGGTAGATAAAATCAGATGGTCTCAGTTTGGGTGGCTCTTGACTTTACAACATCTTATTTTGCTCTTTTCAGTCACACACCTCTCTAAGCTGTAGGGCTGCTCCGTTAGCGGTCACAGTCCTGTCCGACGGGGTAGAAGTGGGCGGGCGTATCCTCCATCTGCGGTCACAGTATGGTATTCGCCGTCCATCGCAAAAGATGGCATCAACCATGAAGCTATTCTCTACACTTAAATTCAGCTGAGCCTTGCTGGCTGCGTCCATCTTTCTAAACAATGTATGGTTAACACTGGTATGCATTTCAAGAATAAAGCACGAAACACTCATTTAACATCACTTTCTTTAAAAATACACATTTAAATGCATGGGAAAGTTGAACAGCGTTAAATGAGTTTGTACACACTTGTAGGTAGACTTTAAGTGGGTGAACAAACCAGTGATGCTGCAGAGGAGAGCAATGGCCCCTTGATGTGCTTTCAGGTTTATTAGTCACATTTAAAGTTTTAATGGTGAAAGTAAAGCGTAAACAATGAAAAGTCCTCCTAGTCTCTTGTTTATCCTTTACATAAATGTGTGTTTCTTCAACTACACTTCTATACAGGTGCATGACACAGCACTTAACTTTTAGACTTTTATGATAGACAATTAAAACAAGATTAATCTCAGTATATGAAACTTTGCATTTACTAAGAATCTAATTGGACACATAAACATGCATAAATATACTAACACATTAAAGAGTGCTGTGTAAATGACCAGAATGAGGTTGTGACTTCCATGTTTTATAGATATTTAGAAGAGTTAATAAAGAAAACTTTAGCCAACAGTATAATTGTCTTTAAGTTTTTAAGTGACACTGGTTTGGTATGATTTCTGTGCTTAAGGTTAAAGAGTCAAATCAAATCGAATCAGGTTTATTGTCATGTTGCTGTACATACACAGTCGTACAGGCAAGATGAGGGAGCGTTTCTTCAGGATCATTTAATTAGTAAGTTTTGCGGAATGCACGTCTGGGATAAGACACTAAACGTTCACTCTCGCTGTCTCCTGAAGGGGGCGCTGCGTCCATGCGCGCCGCCATCACGTTGAACATGGTGAACCTCTTCAGGTCCTGGTAGGTCTTCAGGGACACAAAGACACACACGATGGTGTGACGATGGTGAAGCTGCAGATGCTGCGCAGAGCTGTCTGTCTGTCTGTCTGTCTGTCTGTCTGTCTGCATCCCCTCCAGCTGTATGTCCGTCTGGGATGTTGTCATGGAGCCATGTTTCTGTTAAAGCAAACACACAGCAGTCCCTCCACTCTCTAAGGGTTACTCTCACCAAACATAACCCGTCCAGCTTGTTGTGGAGGGAGCGGACATTGGAGAGTAGGAGCGACGGTCCTGCTGGTCTGGAGGGGTTAGCCTTTAGCCTAGCATGGATCCCGGCTCCCTTCCCTCTTTTGCTTATGTTCGCATAGTTTGCATTTCCTTCTCTCTCGGGTAACTGCCGGTGTAGTCTCTGATCGGACTCCGTGTTGGTGTAGTTTGTCCACATCACAACCGATCGCCACAATTCCAGCACCGTTCACTGTCCTGACACCCAGTAAAGTCTCCCGGCCGCACGTTTTAAGCGTCGAATGAACGTCTGGGATAGACAAGATACTCAAAACATTCACTTTCGTTGTCTCCTGAAGGGGCCGCCGCGTCTATGCACGCCATCACCATAGCAACCGTCAGTCATCATAAGTGAATGGAGTTCCTCTGAGGTGGCGATCAAAATCTCAACCCCCACCTCCTGCAGTGTCTTTTGGTTCTTTGTAGTTCTGGCTGCCTTGTGAGCAAGTCACTAATCACTTGTATATTTGTACAATCTGATTTTCAGTCTATTGCTGCCATATTACCTGCTATCGGGGACAAACCACCAACAGTGTGGTCATTCTGGTTGGAAGACTTCTTAGTGTGTTGCAAGCTGCCATTAACAAGCTTCTACACGCCTTATATGAAGGCCCACTACTCTGAATGCACATTGAGAGCAAAATCCATTCCGCAGTCAAGTTTATGCAAATAACACAAGATGATTTGTGCAATTTGCGTGAACACACCTTAAGAACCTCTGTGCTGTACATACCAGATGTACTGCCAATCCTGCAGGTTGCAAAGTCAAAACCTTTACTGTCTCTTGGTATGATGCAGAATGCCTCCTTCAGCAGCTACACTGAGCCTGTAATATGAAGCCTTTCTGTTCCTATCTCCTCCTTCAACACTTCCCTTTCATCCTCCTCCTCCTCAAGTTTCTCAGCTCTTAATCAGCCTTTTTCTCGTCCTTTGATTTGTCTCCGCATTGTCGCCGGTTGGGTGAATGTGCGAGGATGCGCATGTGTACGTGCTGTAGATGTGCATGGCAATTGAAAACATAAATTCAATTAATTTAAGCCTTTTTAATTAGCTCCAGCTTAGGTTTTTACTTTTGTTTCTCATCTCCAATTTCCTCTCGCACTTTCAAACAGCACTCATGGCTTTAGCTTTGTTCTAATGAGCCTCCGTCCTCCCTCGCTTGCTTTCTGTTGCGTCTGTTTTCTGCAGCTGTCAGTATCTCGGCAGTGTTCTCCCTCACAAAACAAAAACCCAGCTGAAAGGAGGGCTTGCACATGACACGTCCAGTGTGTGGAGGCCCTGCAGGGACAATGGGATTCTCTCACTGAATCCTAATTCGTTTATTTTCTCAAGTGTCAGTTACTTGTTGCAGTAACTTTACACGCGACCAGTCGAACATTTGGCCCGTTACAGAGCCTGACGGTGAGCTTTAGCTCTTTGTCCTGCGGAATAAAAAAAACTATCCTCCCACATGAGATGGTGTGTTGCTGCAGAACGTTGTGGCAGCCATGTTATTTCTACAATAAGCCAGTCATGCCATGCAAAGAAGAACAAGTCCAAAACATTTCAGTAGTGTGTGCCACGGCAGGCTTCCCCATGTGCACAGAGCCGTCACCTGAGATTTGCTTTAACACATAAACACAAAGAATCACTTGAGCTGCTGCTGTTCTCGGCCACTTCTGTATACATGAGCTGTTCCTGCTCTTAAGGCGCTTTTCCACATCTTCTTGCAACGCCTAAGTCAGTGCTGCAAGTGTTGCAAGTTCAATTTCTTTATTTTTTATTTTTGCACTCATCTGTTTGGGCAGCAGCATCAGAGCCGGTAACGCTAAGAAACTTAATAAACTCATGTTAGGGCTGCTCTGGGATGAGGACTGCTCTGGAAGCCCTTGCTTGGTAGCTGAAAGAAGGATGTGGAAATCTTATTGTATACTAAATTCATTTTTAACAGTCTTTTAAAGAATTATCTGTGATGTAAACTGCTGCAATTTCCCTCAGAGGATCAATTCAATACTATCTATCTATCTATCTATCTATCTATCTATCTATCTATCTATCTATCTTACAAAGTTTAGAAATGTCCAGATAGTGTTGTACAAATTCTTGTTCAGCTGCTGCCTGGTGCCCCTCTCTAAAAAATATGTTTCTGCCAAATGGAGATACTTATGCCAAAGAGGACCCCACTTCCTCGTCATGGCAGTCGGCAGCCTGTGGCAAAAGATCTGGAGGCATTTTCTTTGGGCTTTCCCCCAGATTCAGTTGAGTGGGGATAGTCTTGCCTAAATAAAACGAGGAAATCGGTACAAATCATCATCAGGGGCCGTTGCTTGTGTAACAGCAGCTACATATGATCATCGTCAAGTGTTTAATCCTGGGTTGGAGGAGGAGAAAAAGTGGAGGTGCAATGTTGGGATTTTTTTCCCCCCTTAAGAAATGTCAAAACCAAGGAAGTTTTGAGTCTTTTGGTAATATTTTTCTAGTTAAGTAGGTCATTTTCAGATGGACCACCAGATATGTGGTTATGGAAGGGAAAATTAAGAAAAATATTCCTACTAACCTGTGGAAAAAATTATTTTCTTTGACCTTTCATGATGGGATTTTTGTATTGGTGCGTATTGGAGCCAGAGCTACTTGTAGCCAGCACCTGGTGGCGCTCGGTGGTATTGCAGTTTTTGAGTTAGCTTCACTTTTTAGAGCCGCTTGCTACGTTCATTATTCTTATACAGTCTTTGGATTTATACTGTGATGTACTCCTCCTAGTGGATTGAAAACACCTATCGCAAACGAGATCAGGAAATCCTTAAGGGTTTGATAAAGGGGTTTTTATATATATATAAATTAAACAGCGGTGAAAAGAATACACACATATAATTAATAGAGCACAGGAGCTAATCAAAAGCAAGGCCCAACCCTGAAATGAGAACTGAAAAAACATTATATTTCTGTATTCTGCCCTCAAAAAACTAAAGGTTAAAATGCACCATCATGGTCCCTCAAAACTTTCATGAGTCTATTTCATCTCGGGGCAAGTTGGAAGAGGAGGCACACATGCAAGCAATCACCTCCTCCCCGACTCCTCACTCGCAACCCAGTTTCTCAACAAAAGCCCAAACTGTCAAACTCCGAGCAAAGACAAAACAGAAAACAGAGCAGATAAATAATTGATGATGTGATGCAGCTGAGATCAAGTTAATCTCTGTGTGGTGGATCAGTGTTTTTCTATCGCTGGGAGATGATGATGGGGAAAGTTATTTCATCCCTGTGACCTCACAGTGAAAATGAACTGAATGCATTTGGGTTTGGCTTTTTATTTATTTATATATGTTTTTTTTTACAGCAGATTTAATGGTTCTGCTGAGAACTTAATGTATCAGTGTGCTGGTTCCAAACGCTATTAGTCCAAAAGGATGACTACATTCTTATTCCAGTGGAGGCTGGTTGGAGTTTGCCCTGGATAGGAAAATATAATATTTCCCTTGCATTCTGCTACACATTTTACGTGGTAAAAATACATAAAGAAGAATTTAAATTTAGATTTCTTCAAGCCAGACTCTACATTTTATATAATGGTGTTAATAGTGGAAACATCAGTGGCTCCCTGTGCCTAATGATGTCACAACCTCAGTGATAAGTCGTTGCTAAAAGTGACATGCCATCAATTGGCATCATTTCCCACCCCCGACACATACACACACCTCCTCTTCCTTCAACCCACCACAACAGCCAGAGTTCACCTTTGATCAAGACCCAAAATGGCACCGCTGGCTCAGCTGACATGTCAGACAGCTGCCAATTAGATTAGCTCAGCCTCGGGCGACTGGATTCCAGCCTGTTTTCCATACAGGAAGTGGCTGTACAGAGGTTTTTCCTGCCCATTCTGATCACAGCTTCTGCTGTCAGACGAGCAGATTTTTCGAAAAATCTTCTTGAGAATTAATATTCATCATTGCCATGTGGGGTACATGAAGAAAAAAAAAGCCTGTACACTTCAGATGTGTCACTTTTCAGCTCTATAAAGCTGCATGTTTAATGATGGGAGGACTGGGTATCACTGAACACTTACTGTGGCGAATGTGACCACCGTCAGCAGCACCGTCACACCAAACTGAAGGGACTGTATGTGGAGAGGCAGAGTGTGACTGTCTTATGGATGAAGAATTTCTCCCACCATCTGTTTTATCCTATTAAAATACAGTGCCTATAGAAAGCACTCACCCTTTTGTGTTGCAGACTGCTTGCGGACTGTTGAAGCTTATAGGGAGTCCAAATGTTTTGGATTGTTGGGTGTTTCTGCCTTTGTTAAGCGCTATGAGATGACTTGTTGTTGTAAATACAAATAAAAATACAAAGAAAATTGAATTGAACCCTTTTTGGATGTTTTCTTCTTTTTATTAAATATCTATCAATATAATTTGGGTTTTTTGACAAGAATTTCCAAAAAGACTGTTACAGTGAAAACTGGTTACGACAAAGAAATAAGTTTAAAACAAATATCACATGTAAAATATGCGCTTTCATAATTATTCAACCTCTCTAAAGGGACCCAGTTAATGCAACACAGGTGCAGTCAGCTGGTGCTAGAAGTTACATAATGGAGATCATCTAACTGTAATGAATGTGTCTCAAGTGACCGCAGTATAAAGACGCCTGTATCGGGAGCTTCCAGCCGCTGGTCAATCAGTGCTCCTGGATATAACTGCAGCATGAAGGCAAAAGACCACTTCAAAGACCACTTGAAATGCAGAAGTCAGTGGATGGATATAAGAAATCTCCAAGTCACTGAATATCTCCTGGAGTACAGTTAAATGTATTATTATGTAATGGAAGGAATATGGCCCACGCCTAAATCTGACTAGAGCAGGCTCAAAAACAGTGCAAGAAAGAGACTGTTTAAGGAGGCCACCAAGACACCTATGACTCCACTACAAGCTTCAGCAGCTGAGACGGGAGAGACTGTGCACACAACATACTTTATGGGAGCGTGGTTGTAAAAAGCTCATGATAAATCTTGATTGGAGTTCACCAGAAGGCATGTGGGAGACTCTCAAGTCAATTGGTGGAAGGTTCTTTGCTGTCTTGGCCATCAGACCAGGCACTATATTGGATAGGCAGCAAATACAGCTTTACATCATTACAAACACAACATCCTCTACAAGAAGCATGGAGGCGGCAGCATCATGATGTGAGGATGTTTCTTGGCAGCAGGCCCTGGAAGGCTTGTAAAGGTAGAGGGTAAATAAATGCAGCAGAGTATAGTGTAATCTTGGAGGTTAATCTGATGCAATCTGCAAGAGAACTGCGAGTTGGGAGGAGATTTGTTTTCCAGCAAGACAATGACCCAAAGCATCAGCTAGAGCTACACGGGAATGGTTTAAAGACAACAAGGTGAATGTTCTGGAGTCAGAGGCCAGACCTCATTCCAAATCTGTATTAAACAGGGTCCCAGCCAGGATTTAAATAAATCGAGAAGGTAGTATGAGTTCTTAAGTTCATTCAGGTCGTAACAAAAGGAGGTTTGGTTCCTATTGTTTATATTTTTTATCAAACTTTACGAGATCATCATCCAGAAAGGGGACTGGTCCCTGGGAGGCACTTCTACACAGGTTGATCTGTTATCTCAGTCATAACCTGCTGTGTGGAATAATTTACAAGGATGTACCTCAGAAACCCTAAAAACCCAGGGCTCAGATGGAACCAATCCTAGCAAAGACGGTTTTCAGAATTTTACAATGGCTCCTGGGAAAGTGTGTCAGTCATTACATTTCCTTTATCTTTACTGTGACTAACCATGAACGATGCATTCTGCATTTTGGCACAGCATGAACTTCAAAGAAATTAGTTAAAGTCAAAGTTCTATGCAATGGACTTTACATAGACCAGAATGTTGCTATGGTCTGTCTCCAAAACTAAAGCACTCAATCTGAAATGATCAAAACAATGAATTAAAAATGTGGTTTGGATTAAGAAAGAAACAGCTCATTATATCACCCACATAGATTGGTTATTTATGGTGCAGCCCACTAACCTTTCCAACTGCAATTGACCGCATGGACAACACACAAGGACAACAAATGTCTAAAAACAACAACAACAAAAGAAACAGAATTTTCTCCTTATGAACAACTGCTGCTGCAGCCTATCTGGGGGATCTAAGCTACCCATTTACAGTCATCCCCACAGCAATACCATGTGCAACCCTCACTCAGCATTCCGCTCAGATACGAATCCCACATGCAGCGTGGCAAAATTAAGGACTGAATTTCCCTCACGCTTACCTGTTGCTTTCAAACAAACAAACAAATTATCACTGTGGACCCCTCAAACACATGCTGCAGTTCAATAGTCACCTACAGTTTGGACAGGCCCTATGCCTGGCTCGTTCAGGCCACAATAAAGGTTCACACAGTGGCATCAGGGTTGACTAAGTCGTTTATTAGATCACACCCTGAAGGCAGGGAAAAGGAAGGGGACGTACCAGGTGCTGAGGAAGGTAAACTGAGGTAAATAATTAGATAATTAAGGGCCGAACCATTTAACCAAATCCAATCCAAGACTGTATAAATATTCGAAACAAGCTTGTATTAAATTCACTGTGTGAGAATACTCCTTACAGCAAGTGAGTCCTTTTCTGCCCCGTCCACGTTTTCAAAATCCCCAAAACAACAAGAGAAAAACAACCACCTCAAACAGCAACCTGCCACACTGAAACGTTTTGCAGAGGATCTGAATCCTGCAGTAAGGCAACCCTGCTCGTTTTTATTTTTCTTTCATTTTCGACTCCCTTTGCTTTATTGAAACAATTCAGTTCTTTGCACTTTACAAAAAACAAACAAAAACCAAAATAAATCATCTGAAAAAACAGTAGATTCACAGTTCAAAATGAGGATAATGTTTGTCTTAAAACTGATAGATTTGATTCTGTTAACCTTCTAACATTGATCCTTTTTTTACTAAAAAGGACTAAAATATTGGAAGGGTTTTGTTGCTGGACTCGAAGCAGCTATGTGTTCTTATAGACGGCAGAAAAAGCAAGTATGCATGTTTAATACATAAGAAACTATCGTTGCTGTATGTTGGTTTACACAGTTTGGTGGCAGGTTCCGTTTTCAAAACACTGCATAACTTAATTCAGAATTAATCAAGTCAGAATCTATGTTAAACTGTGGTGAATTTCCGGATGTCCGAAGCCGAGATGAACTGTAGATGGACAACCATTTTAAATAGCTCCAACTTTTCACTCTGACTGCTGCCACCTTTGCACATGAAACTAAAAGCCTGAGCGTTTCTGACACCAAAGAGTCGCTTCGAGCCAGACCTCAGTAAACCTTTTCATTTCGAGCATGTAAGCACACTGCTGGCTCGCCAAAATTGTAAACGCTTTTCACTTCAGGGTGCTAAAAGGACGGGGAGTGCCTGTTGTAGTTGGGCTCATTTATGACAAAAGAAACGAGAATGTGATGCCAAACACGGAGGACGGCTGATGAGATGCAGGTAGCGTGTGTTCTGCTCTGAAGACAGCTGAAGGCAAATCACAACATCATGATAATATGCTCCTTTGTGGTATCCACTTATATTTCTACCAAGTACATGGAAAACCCGCCTCTGTTCTGCCTTTACATTCAAAAACGGCAGCAGAAACAATGATGCAGAAAAATGTAAACTTTCAGTTACAAAAAGGTCATCTGCTCTGAGAATATAAACTAGATGTTTTTCTGAAGGTAACTTAAAGTCACGCCAGCTGCTCTGTGAGACCACGCTTTGCAGTAACGGCTCGTTGCGGTGCTGCCTGAGAAAATTACGTTGCAAATTGGGTCGATACGTTGCTTTCGAGGGTATGTAGCGGGAAAATATTCAACAAGTGCCGATGGAGTTTCTCTACCGTCGTCTTCGCTGCTATTCGCTAGGATATTTGCAGCTAACCAGCATTCACTGAGACAAAATTGATTTTCGTTGCATTAAGTTCTTACTGTGATTCCTGTATTTTTAACTTTCACAATATAATAAATTAGGTCAAGTTGTAGTTTAAGGAATCTAACGAGCTTTATCGTCCGCTTAAGCTCCTTTCCAAGCTGGTATCATTCCATCAATATGCACCTAAAGCTTCCTCTTCTTTCAAAAAACATGTCATGTAGGCATTTTATGTAAACAGCCTGCCACCTAACCTACAAGGCTTTGTGCAAATCACTTTGTGGGTTGAATTCGTATGTGTTCCTTCACTCCTTCCTCGTGAGTTTGGATCCAGACATTGCATTTCACACTGAACCTTGACCTTTTGGATCCGCTTGCAGCAACTGGCCGTCAGCTTCAGCGACGGCTACAGAGGGAATGCGTCGTGAATGTTATTCATGACGCATCCTCAGAGTAGCCTAATCCTCGCTCGTGGCTGGTCAGATATGGATTAACGATAGTTTAATTGCTCGATATATTCAAAAAGTCAAGATGAAATAGAGGAAACAGAGAGCTGCCTTTGCCCAGAGGACAAAAAGACTCTTGATAGAAGTGAATTCACAGAGGGAGATTATCTGCCTTCAAATAACATGTTAGCGTGACCTTTTGTAGCTAAAGAGCCTAAAGCTAGAGCGGTGAAGTGAGCCATAGACAGGAATGCCATAAAGCCTTTTAATATCCTTGTCACAAACTTAAGGTCTTTCCCCAGCCTCCTCTCCCTCCCTCCTTGTGTTTTTGCTCGGCTGGATTTCAGCACCGTGATGCAAGCTGTGCTGAAACGGCCGACGCTGCCGACACGCTAATGGGATTTCTTAAACTTTTAAAGAGTCGTCTTGACTTGGCCTTTCATAATCAAACACCTTTTTGTGAATACAAACTGCTGCAGAAGGAGGCTACGGAGACCCTAATCAGTTTCTTCACCGTATGCTCATTTTTCAGTCGCAGCCCTAAAGTCAGGATCAGTCACTGAACATTACAAGCATAGTTCAACACTCAAGCTACAAGTTTCATAAGCAAGAAATCGTAGGTTTTAATCTAATCCTGAACTCACTGCTCGATTAATCAAGATGTATGACACACAGACGGAAATACTTGGTATCTTCACATGCAAAACTGCAGCAACAAACATATACCTCTATTTATATTTTCTGAAATACAACTTCTTTCTGGTTCAGCCGTCCATCCAGATGGTGTAAAGCAGTGTGTTTGTGGAAAACTGTTTTGTTATACTGCGGAAAAACTAGATGGCAGCAGTAGCCTAGTATTTATTGTTTCTTTATAACTAAACTGGGAAAAGGAAGAAGAAACATTTCACATTATTTTTGTAAATAAACTGTTTATTCCGTGTGATGCCATGGAATTAGAAACACGAGTTTCTTGGCTTTTCGGTGGCTGGCTTGCTAATGCTTCACCCACACATGCCTGCACAGTAGGAGAGCAGCTACCTGCTTTAGCATTTTCATGTGAACAAAAGATTTTTTTGCAGAAACAAGCTCAAACACCTGCTGTGGACACATGTCCTTTCTCCACAAACAGCCTTTTAAAACTTCATAAAGACATCGCTTCAAGCTGAGCGTTGGGTCGACCGTACCAGGGGTTGTGCGTGGGTTTGTCGTGAAGGGAAGGTTCACTCGCTGCACCACGAGGCCTAGACGATGGTATCAAACCTTATTTATGTCAGTATAATTAAACAAAACCCTCCAAATATCAACAAATACAAGAAAGAGAATAAAACATACTGGAGCAAAGTAAAAGGTCACATAAAATGTAAAACTTAGAACTGCAAACAAATGAATTGATCTCTGACTCTGTTCTTTTGTTCACAGTTCCCGTTGTTTGTTCCTCACTAATCAGACTTTCGCCCTCACTGTGGGCTTTGCAGTTATGAAGCCGACCTAACAACTCGCATGACAGCCGGTCGGATCAACGACTCCCATGTGACCACAGTGACAACCCCACAAGGGCTTAAATACCTGGAGCTTCAGCTAGATTCAAAGAAGCCGTTTGTATGAGGCATGAATTGTCTTCAGAAACCTCAAGCAAGTCCACTGGCCTTCATTTTAGCACTTAAGGCATATCATGATCTGGCTACTAGTCTACCTAAATGCCCAGATTCATTTGACAATTGGGTTCCATTACCCAGTCACACCCATGTATGATTCCTGCCAGCCTTGTTGGATCTAACTTATCACCTAAATAAAACCTGCCTGGCATTGTGAAGTCGCTAAAGGGTCTCAAAAAAGCAGCTCATGATGCTAAAGAGATTCTAGAACAGATGCAAATCAAGATCATTGACATTTATCAGTCTGGAAAGGGTTACAAAGCCATTACTAAGGTTCTGGGACTCCAGAGAACCACAGTGAGAGTCATTATTCACAAATGGAGAAACATGGAACAATGGTAAACCTTCCCAGGAGTGGCCAGCCGACCAAAATTCCTCTAAGAGTGTGTACACATCTTATCCAGGAGGTCTCAAAAGAACCCAAGCGAACATCACTGGCCTCAGTTAAGGTCGGTGTACATGACTCCACAATAATGAAGACACTGGGCAGAAATGGCATCAGTGGGAGAGTTTCGAGGATCAAACCACTCACAACCAAAAAGAACATAAAGGCTCGTCTGGCATTTGCAAAACAATATCCAGATGAGCCCCAAGACTTGTAGGATAACATCAAGGTGGAGCTTTATGGAAGATACAGGTCCCACTACATGAGGTGTGAAGCTGATACTGCTTTCCACAAGAACACCATGCTGCCAACAATGAAACATGGTGGTGGGAGTGTGATGGTTTGAGCTTCTTTGCTTCCACAGGACCTGGACGACTTGTCATAACTGATGGAGCTCGCAATCAGGAAACCCTCCTGGAGAATATCTGCTCATCAGTTCATAACCTAAAGCTCAAATTGGTTATGCAGCGTAATAATGACCCAAAGCACACAAGCAAGTCCACCTTTGAGTGGTTCAAAAAGAACTTAATTAAGATTTTTGAAGCAGCCAAGTCAAACTTTACTCCAATTGAGATGCTGTGGCAAGACCTGAAATGATTAAATCTGATGAAAATTCAAGACAGTTTTTCAGCAACAACCCTTTGTCACACAGAAAAGCAACTAGAATTATTGAAAGAGGTCAAGTTATGCAGTTTCATCTGATACATGCTCCACCTCGCTGCAGTAAACACTATGAGAGCAATTCAACCGGAAGTGTGTCCAGCAGGCTCTCAAGGTTAGTTGCATGTTTACACAGGAGGCCTTTCAAATATGTTTTTCACTTTCATATGCATCTGAGAGAGCAGCGACCAAGGTTAATGAGTTAGAATAGTAAAATAATTGTACATGTTTCATGAACATATATAACAGTTAGAAGCCGTTCATAGCCGGGGGCCCTCTACCTCTGCTTTCCTTACCAAAGGGTAGAGTCCAATCCTAAAAATACATATTGTTGCTTTAACGAGAGGCACAGTGAGCGGTGAGGCCATGTATGCTTGAAGATTCACCCACTTGATATGCGAACTCTGTGACTGCCAATGTGCTCCTTCCCACCCAGAGATCAATACATGACTGGGAGCAGAAGGCAAACTTTGCCTCAGGCAAGAGCATAATCAATAGCCATGTGGGTTCTCGCTAATTAAACTGCCACATTAATATATCTCTCACTGAAAGCTACCTCTGGACAAGACGAGTGGAGGAGAAGTTGGAAGGGGGAAATGATGAGATCGGATGGGGAAGGAAAGTGAAGAGAAATAGCTGAAGAGTAAGAAGTGGACCTGAGGCCTGAGGGAGACGGAGAAAAGGGGCGTTTAAAAAGAAATCATTAATAACAATTAAAGAATCAAAATGCAGGTTCGGGACTTAAAAAACAATAAAACTAAGCCATGATACTTTAGAGGTCTACAAAGTTAATGATCTATTAGGACTTTTCATGCAAAAGCAATGCACGTGTAGCGTGTCTTTGTTCCTCATGCCTGAGATGTTAAAAACTAGGGCTGGTCTGAATTGTAATTTCTGTTCTCCGGTTATTTGGCCCAATTAATGACGAATAGGCCCCTATTGGCTGGAAGGGCGGGACGCACAGGAAGCTTTTGGCTACTTAGACCAGAATAGGTGTTTAGGTTAGCGGTCACAGTACTGGGGGGGTGGAAGCCGAGAATTCGGTCCGACGGGGCAAAAGTGAGCGGGCGTTTCCACCATCAGCGGTCACAGTACTGTATCTGCCATCAGTGGCAGTGGTGGCGGGGGAAGTATTCGGAGATCAAAATTGATATCCCCATTCCAGCACAGTGAATGAATAGTCGGCTATTTGGGTCCAGCCCTGCTACGAACACCAACTTATGTTCAGTATAAATAAGGATTACAGGCTAAGACTTTAATGTTGCTCATGTTCTCACTGATCACAAACACCTGCACACCTGCTAATTCATACCATTTTCCAGTCACCTTGTTACCTACCAGCAGAGTGAAACATAACATGCAGGAGCTTCAGTTAATGTTCACATCAAACATCGGAATGTGTGGAAAATGTTACCTTGGTGAAAGCTGGTTTGTGTATTTCTGAATCTGCTGATCTCTAAGATTTTCCCCCCAACGACAGTCTGTGGAGATAACCGAGGATGGTGTAGAAAACACAAAACATCCAGTGAGCAGCAGCTCTGTACATGTGAGCAGCTGCTTGATGAGATTGGTCAGACGGGTTTTGAGCCGACAGCAACTCAGATAAACACTCTTTATAACTGTGCACAAAGGCAGCCTAGACTCACAACACGTTCAACCTTGAGGAGGATGGACTACAACAACAGAAGACCACATCTGGTGTCCATAGGCACCACAGATGAAAAGTAGACTCTTGGCTAACTCTAGAGGATCTACAACATTCTTTATTGATGTTTATTGACCCTGTTAAATAAACCAACAAATAAAATAAACTCCCATCAGCCAAGAACTGAAATGTGAGGCTGCAGAGGGCAAAGTCTCACCAAAACTCAAAAGCTGAAGATGGACAAACACAGCCTGGTCTGATGAATCTCCATTTCCACTGAGGCTGCAGATGGTAGACTCAGATGTTTGCGTCAGCATGAATCTATGGAGCCAAGCTGCCTTGTGTCAACAGTCCAGGCAGCTGCTTGTGGTGTAATGGTGTAGGAAATGTTTTCTTGGAACATTCAGGGCCTCAGAGTATTGTTGCTGCCCATGTGCATCCCTTTATGGACGCATCTTTAAACAGCTACTTTCAGCAGGATGATGCCAGCATGGATGTGCAGCGGACAAATCTGCAGAAGGTATCTGATGCAGTCTTGTTAATATAGATTCGAATCACAAAGAAAAGTTTTATGAAATCCATGACTACAAAAACTGAAGGCGATTAAGAGTAAAGAGAAGCCCGCCCCTGTGTTGGCGCGATGTTCTTAAAAAAAAACTGCTAAATGAGCAAAAAAAATGTTGTGCCAACAAAACAAGCCAAAGGTGTTTTATTTAAACAAAAGGAAAGTGGACACTAGTTATTCAAGTTAACATCAGATTAAAGGGTCCACTCTGCTCTGAGGAACTGAGACCTGACTCGGTACCAGAGTCAGACCAGATCCAGTTCTACTCAGTGTAATAGGCTTGGGTGGGTCTGGTTTTACTGCTGCAGGTTTTGTACCTGAGTGGATCCAAGTGGGCCTAAACATCTGCAGCATCATTTCTTATTACGTGTTATTAGAGAAGAAAGAAAGAAGTCGAGTGTTTGGTTCTGCTCCAGATAAATGGGTTCTCTGTCTGTTGGAGGGACATTTATATTGACTGCATGTTGGAACAAGTCGAATGATTCTCAGATGTTTTTAGGTTGGGTCTGCCTGAGATCCCCCCTCCATATTTAAAATGTATTTCTATAACATGTTGGGCTCAGGTAGGTTTTCCACTGGTTGATTTTAGATCACATCAAAACGTTTAGACTCATAAAGTCATCTATTTGTAGCCATTAACGTATCTATGCATTGACTTTTACTGTAAATTATCACGATCAGTTTAATTAAATCATCACTGGACGGAACTAAAACCATCCTCCCTCATATAAAAATACTGCTGGTTGACATCAGCATGAAACACACAGCTCCACTGCATTTCGATGTTGGACTAACATATTGAAGAAATGTGCTGTTTTTAAGTTTTTTTTAAGCTCTGGTGAGCTGCCTGGCCGCTAAAAAAAATATGAGTAGGGTACAGATTTTAATATTTCATATTCTGAGAGGGACATGAGCCTCCGCCCCCCCACACATCAATTATGCACTCGTCAATGTACAAAATGTACAGATTTTAGTGACTTGGTCCCAGACAGATCAGTGAGAAGTTCAAGTCCAGAATTATACTATAATGTCAACAGAAGGAAGCAGCTCAGTCGCCCAAAATCAAAGCTGCACGGAGAGAAGAGTGGATTTCAGGCTCGACAAAGCCAAGTAAATTCCCTTAAGCTAGTTTAATTCTCTTTAAAGAATCAGTGAGAGCAATTGCACACTTCTTTCATCATTACAACATATGCAGAAATTCAACAAAGTGTTCATGTAGTAAATATCTGATCTTATCTTCCACATCGTAAATGCGTTGGGAAGAAAAATATTCTGTGGTGCTGGTTAATATTTGTATCCATAAAGACGTAGTGAAAGTAAATACTTGGACTGGAGTTACTGACAGGTTTACTAAAACAGAAGAATAAGAATATTACAATGGAAAGTACTACTTTGATGTTAAGTAGTTTGTTTTTTCAAACTTTCGTCTGCAGATGAACCAGATTGCATTTGATTTACTGTTATTTCTTAACATGCATACCTGCAGTGTTAAACATATCTAAGGTTTTGGAAAACTGGTCAAAAAACAGGAAAAAACAGATTAAAAAACTGAAAATCCAAAGAAACTGTTGTAATCTACAGGCCTGTTTTGCTTCAGTCTGATGGTATCATCATGGATCTAGGTTGCTTTTGAAAACCTTGTGAACTGCATACGTTGTTATTGCACTAGGATGTGGCCGAGGTGAGAATCGTGGAGCTGACAAATGGTAACTGATTAGTTGTAATGAAACAGCAGGTCAGCTTGACCTAAAGTATTAATAAATGGCTTTGATTAGACATATTGTAGAATGGTGTAACACTACTGTGTGTACTGTAGTGTAATGTTGGGCTCCTATCTACATTATTTTGACTGTAAACTTTGTAAAAATGACACTCCTGCTGTGTTGGTATAGTAACAAGCACTGCAACACTCACTACATGCAACACATACACTTAGTGTGCTGAGATACTTCTTGCTGGCTAAGATTGTGTTGAAGCTGCTGCACTCCTTTATAAAAAAAAAAATCTGTCAAAGAAGCACTGCAGGTAAAAAATAGTAACACCTGGACATATCAATAGCGCCGCAGACTGAACCCCAGCAGCAGCTGATGTCCAAACAATAACCATATATCGAGCCACGGATTCACCGTCACAGCGGGCGGAGCGGCTGCAGCTGTGCTCACAGCTAGCAGCTGGATACTGTCGGAGATCAGCCTTTTAAAATGAATAATGAGCAATAAATGCATTAGTGTCACATCATCTGTCCTTTCTGTAATATCTGCAGTGTGTCCGTAACCGGCGGTGTGTTAGAACTGGACTGGAGCAACAGAACAACTGTTCACATGGATCAGAAGGACGGTGAAGTATACTGCAAGAGAACGCAACAGTAATGTGAAGTAATGCAAATCATCCAGGCCCCTTGTGGGGGTTAAGAGTTTTAGAAAAAAAAAGTTTAGGCCGTTGCAGTCATGGACCAGACAGCGCCTTGCTTCTTTTCCTTTTGTCTCCCTGGTTTTTTCCTCTTCCCTGGTGTGTCTTGCCTGTCCTCTCTCCCCTGTTGGTCTATCTGGTGGTACGTCTGCTCGTGTTTTGGGCGTGGCGACCTACGTTTCCTCTGCTGGCAATCATCAGACACACCTAAGTCTCATCATCCAATCCAGCACATGGCAGCATGTAAACCATACTCAACCCTCCGATCTCCAACAGGTTGTTCTGCCTCCTCATGGTGGCATCGTCTTGGCCAACTTTGCTCCATGTCTGCTTCTTTGCTTTGCTACTCAAGATTAAGGCCACGTTTACACACAGCAGGTATTTACAAAAACTGATCTGCGTTTTCAAAAATGACATTGTTCACACCAGATTGTTTTCACAAAAATCTTCGTTTATATGAACCCGCATAAACACGTCGTTAAGAGCTGCTATGAGCTGCCAAACCTATAGGGGGCAGTCTAACGAGAAGCATAAAGCCAATCAGAATCCTGGAAAAAACAATGAATGACACAAATTACTTCCTGTTACTTCAACGATAATGGCGTGAGGGTCGTTTGTTTGGACCGACAGAGAAGTGGAGCATCCATTTCTATCACAGTAGTCAAACTGTAAACATGGTCGCACACATATGACGCTTTTGTCGCATACAGTGACGTCAAATTCCGTCTCCTCTTGTCTACATGCAAACGTAAAGACGGAGTTTTTCCAAATCTCCACTTTGGCCAGAGTTTTCAGATATGATCACTTTCGGTGACGTGTAGCTTCGTTTACGTGTAAACCAAAGGTCCAAACGCTTTGAAATATCACCGTTTTTGCTACGTGTAAACGGGCCTAATTCTGCCGTCTCCTGCACTGTAGGTACCTGCCATTAAGTGTCCAGACTTCCATCTAATCCACAAACGGGTCATCCATCTACAGCCCCAAGCCTCCAGCACTCCAAGTCCAAAAACGGTCAGGCAAGTCACTGATCTCCATTGCGCCTCTGCTGGTCAGCCTAAGACACTCAACCCATCCACCTACCAGCAGACCCAAACTCCGCCTGTCCAGATGCCCCACACTCTTCTCCAAGTAGAGCCCCACCAAGCCTCTCTTAAGCGACTGCTTTAAATGTTGCCAACTGTGTCTCATGTCCTGCATCCGGGACCGGGTGTTAAATTGCCTTTCACATGGCAGTTGTGGAAGTATAACCACGGGTAATCCTGACTGCATGACTGCTTCCAGGGCAAATCTTTTTACATTTTCGAATTAAATATAAAGCATCCCCGGCTGTCTGAGGCTGCGCTCAGACTGCAGGTAAACGTGGTCCAACGATTCTCATATGCGACTCAGACGTTTGTCCGCGACGGCGTGAACAGAACATATAACAGGGAATCGGATCTTTTCAGTTCTGATTCAGGCCACTTCTGTATGTGCTTGGAAATCAGATACAGGTCAACCTCAGTCTGAAAAGTCAGATTGGAATTCAAATTCTTAAACTGAGGATTCACAAATGCTTTTTAACAATCGAGCCACCACTAGGCTGATTGGGATCATGTTTTCTGTGAAGCATTTGCTCATCATTTGTGGTTATGGATCCAAATTCTGTGTCTCTCTGGAGCTCCAGCAATTGAGAAACTGCGAAAATGGCAAAAAAAGACCACACCTACATGCATCAGTCAATCTGGCACTTCACATTCTGGGTTTATACATTTGCCCGTGTCACTTAGCTATTTTTCTAAAGTTGTATATTAGCAAAACATCATCAACATCAACATCATCATCATCATCATCATCATCATCATCATCATCATCATCATCATCATCATCATCATCATCACCATCATCATCATCATCATCATCATGGACGTTTATGATCCAAGAGGCTTTCTTGTAGAACACATTAATCGGAACCAGTGGGTCAAATTTCAAGTCTGTCAGACCAACCATGCGGCCAATTGGGCTCATATTTCATGGGAAGGATTTGCACATCACTTCCAGTTACTGTGCTGAGTTTCATGTTTCTGGCTAATTTCAGCTGACGACAATTTGAGCCCTGGCATAAGAAAGAGCATAATATTAATAATATTCGGCTGGCAAAAACTTTGTAGGGTTCTTAACCATAGTAATAACCATATAATCATGTCCATAATAATAATAATAATTAAACCATGTATTACTGCTCACAACTACTGCAGTTTTTAAAGGCAAGTTTTTATTAATTTGTGTTCAGTTTTGATTCAAGTTTTCCTCAGTCACGTCACTGAAAGTCGGCACATTTGTAAACAACATAACGTAACTTCATGGCTGTTATATTTAAGCTTAAACTGCAGCACCATGCATCACTAGACAGGCAAAAAAAGGGACATATGCAGACTTGATGTTCACATGAAGAAAAATCCTGAGTGACGCCAACTAATGAAAGCAAAAAAGGAAAAAAAAAATAGGACGGGAGGACCAAGATTAAAAACTATGGAAGCAGCAGTCTCGCTAACAAGGAGAGAATAAGTGCTACATGGAAGGCAAATGAGGGAGAAATGGGGAGTAGGCCAGGCAGAAAGAAAGGGAAAAAAAGGGGGCGATGTGTAGAGCAGGTGGGGCGGCGGAGGAGGCATTAATATGTAATTTATTGGTGATGGATAGAATATGCGGACGGAGCAGAGTAGAGGTGAGGCGAAGCCAGCGTGCCGTGGAAGTCCCTTACGCTAGCAGTATGCGCCTTTCCATTTACGCACTTCATACATACTAATACATTCACACACACACACTGAGACACACACAGAAACCTCCATTCCTCCCAGTCATCCCTCTCCTCCTCCTCCAGTGCAAAGGCGGCAGAAGCTGAACTGAATCTTGGCCCAAAAACTGCATTTGTCTCCCTGGCTGTGGTGTGCTGAGCGTAAGATGAAAAGACTGATGTCAGTCTGATGTCTGTGTGTCAACTATAAAGCGAGAGCGAGGCAATTAGTTTAGCTTATCATAAAGACTGGAACCGAGGAGGGGAGGGGGAAACAGCGAGCTCATTTTTGCATCCGGAAATCTTCCAGCGACACATGTAAGCCTCGCTTTTCAAAATGTTGCATCTCATTTGTCTGTTTCGTCAACAAACAAATGAGATGCAACTCAAATTCTCATCTCGTTCTGAGACAGAAAGACATTTGACACTGTTCCTTTAAGAGTCATTAGCTGACAAAACGAGACCATTGTTGGGAAGAATCAATGATCACAGAGGCTTCTAATTGGTGGATTGGCTACAAGTTAAGCCGGAATGCAGGTGTAAGTATCGACTATCAGCCCAGGAATGTCCGACTGAGCCACTAATGATGAAAACGAAAGAGGAAAATGCAAAAAAATAAATACATTGAATGGCTATTTATGGGGGAAAAATGTCTCTAAATGTCAGCTGATAAAATGAAAGTTCTTAAGTCAAAGTATATCATGCAGTAAAGGCTCAATAATGTTCCGGCTGCCGGCTCGTCCTTCTTTGTTGCGTTTGCGTCTTTATGTAAATTGCAGTGTGCCGATTGGGCCAGGGCAGATGGGCGGAGACATGCCAATCACTCAGGAGCCAATGAGACGTTCCAGCTGGTGACGGCGGCCTATTTAGTTTGGAGCAGCCCAGTTGGCGGGGTGGCTGTACCAGTGCCTCGTTCTCTTGGGAGAATTTTGTTTTGTGTTAAAGCAGTTCGTCCAAAAAGCTGTTGTGGGACAAGACTAGTTATTAATTATTAAGAGGACTGCTGTTTATCCCCATTTAGGAAGGTGCTGTTCTGGGTACTTTGAACACTTTTGTTTTTCTGTTGAACTTGGTTCTACTTTGTTTTGTCAGTTGCAAGTTAGTTCTATAAGATGTTGTGTGTAAGTTAACCAAGCACCTTTATGCCCTGTTGTCCCTCAGTTTGTTGTTTTTGTTAAGCTCTGTTAAATAAATAATTCTTAATTTTAAACTAATTACATCTGGTTTTGTTGCTTCCCTTTCACGAGCTGGACACACCATTTATGACACTGTATACTTATGTTTATCTATATATTTTTTGTACTGCTCATATTTCTAAGACTTTGAATGTCAAGGATCGATAAAGTATTTCTGATATGAGACTAATGTGCGCTGCTAATACAGCACAGCCGCAATAAAAATGTGAGTGAGCGTCTTCTACCTTATAATTGCAAAGTGTGTTTTACTGCAGTTTAAAATGGATTCACAGATGACTATTGTCAAAAAAAAAAAGCACAGAAACTGTAATAATGATCATTTCTGATTAAACACTGGGAAGAGAAGACAAAAAGAGGCAAACACAGGAAGAAAGAGGGAGGTGGGGGGGAGAGAAGGCAGCAGGCAAGGAGAGGAGGAAGCTGCTAATTGATTAGCTACAGAGAGAAAGTCAGAAGCTTCATTTGCCAAAGTGCTGCTGGAGGTGTAAAGCATCAGCACCCCACCCTCCCGCTGCACAAAGGGATGGAGGCAAGACGCAGGCAATTGATACACTCTGTTAGGCCTTATCAGGACCACTGTGATCAGCTGCACCTCCAGGCCTGTTCTCTGCAGCTCCGCACAGAGACAGCCTGCAAGTGTGTGTGTGTGTGTGCATGAGGGCGTGCATGCATGTGTGCATGTGTGCTCATGTTGTGTTCTCCATAACACAAATTGATCCATTCCAGAGAAGGGATGTTCCAATCCCGTCTCAGCGATCAGGATCGCAGCCGATCAAAGCGTTTTTTATTTTAAAACTACCACATTGAGCGTGAATCTGAGGCCAATCTTTTGTTTACATCCCCCGTCACGTAGGCGTTATAAAGGGAGGGCACCATTCTTCTTCTTTTGTTTCGATAATTCACGGCAGGATGCGGCTAAAATGTCGGCAGTGTGGAAAACAAACAGCCACTTGTAATGTATGTAATGCCAGTGTTTTTGCGAGGCGGTGGTAACGGAGCTGCATTCAGCGCTACCAGTTTGATATGATATAAAGAAAAGACGCGGTGGAACAGCATGAGTTCACACTCTGGCAAAGGCTGCGTCAAAGCAGCACACGCTGGAGGATAATTCATCACGCTGTATGAGCAGCTCATCACTGTGGTAGCTATTACAGAGTTTGTGCCGTCTTTTACAGCTTTTGGAGTCGCTGTACACTTCCACCTCTCCACACTCTGTATATGTTAGACTGTGCCCTACCAGAGCTCTATTACAAGTTTTTAAATGCACTACAGAGCTCTTCAGTTGTGTAGAATATACACTGGGTTGATTTTAAAATGTACTTAAGGATGTATGATCTAGGAAACTGGTCTCATATTAGGACTCAGTATCCATCAATACTAAATTTTAATCAGATCAGATCTGTGGCAAAAAAAGCAAAACAAAAAACCTTGATTTGGGACATTTCTATTTTAGAGGAAAGACTTGTTTTACGTTTCGGATGAGGTTCATTTTCATTATTGATCTGTCAGGTATTCAGATTGATAAGAGCTGAAACACCACATCTAGTGTTGTTAAACAGGCCAACATGAAGAATTAAAAATCAGTCCAGCGTTTTATACAACAGCCTATATACTGTACAACTGTAATCTGAACATATTCAGCCCCTACAATACCATCAAAACACACCATGTATTTTGTGAACAGAGTAAAACTTCAAAATCAGACAAATGAAGCCTAAAGTCAAAGCTATACATCAAACAGGATAGTGTCGAGTCAACATCTAAACCAATCAGCTGGTCGATCAGCGTGCCGATAATGCTTTGATCTTGTAAATGTATTGTTGCCTTCGATTGGTCAGAGCGGGTCGGGATCGAGGCAGGATGAAGGCTCAGAATCAGAAATCTCAGTTCTGCACAGGTCTGACTCATCTCGCACGAGCCAGTTGTTACGTTGGGTTTAGGTTACATGTGGGATAAGGTCAGGTTAAGGTCAAGTCTCCAGGAAACAGGGTCGAGCTTCAACAGAACTTCAAAGAATTTTAATCATGTTCCAATTCTGCTTATTGAAACTGAATCCTGTCTAATTCCTTGTCCTGTTTTTATATAACTCCGCTCAGTAGGAAAAAGCGTCTCCCAAAGCTGTTTTCATGCTTCTCCTGATCGCGTTAACAAGACAATGGGTCATTTTAATAGTGATTTATGGACCAGTTACCAGACAGCCTGAGACTGGTGCTAACACCAGCTACTGTCATTAACAGCGAGGGCTGCACCAGGACGTTCCACTGTGCTGAGAGGTTCCTGCACCACAAATTCGATCACTGCTCTGCGACATCCATTAACCCTGTCGTGGTTTGGTTTTCCTTTGGTTGCATGTTTGCTCCTGGCTGGGGGGGGGTTGTGCTGCAGCTGCAGAACGTCAAGTACAAACAACGCTGTGAAAATGGATCTATCAATCAGTGAGTATCAATAAAACATCTGGTGTTTTGCACTCACAATACACTTAAAATGTGTCTCTCAAGTTATAAAATCAATACATTTGGCTTTAACATGCAGGATAGTAAAAAAAAATACTTCATCTAAAGGCCTCCTGAAAACTAGGGCTGGTCCAAATAGCAATTTGTGGTCTCCAGATATTCAACCCAAATAATGATGAATATTACGAATATTTGGGGGGGTGCGGTGGTGGTGAGCATTTGTTCCCACAGGGGGCGGGGGGAGCTGAGTATTCGGTCCAATGGGGCAGGAGCATAAACTGTATAAAAGATGGACGTAGCAACCGGCCCTGAAAAATGAAGCCAACCCGGAAGTGTCAAAAACCTGCAATATCACTACGTCCGCTA
>NW_007578112.1:0-22801 GCF_000690725.1 Stegastes partitus | reverse complement strand
AATCTGCCTTGTTTGTTTTGTTTTCTTTTTTTGGAAACGCCTGGATTGACATAGTGAGAAGAAAGGAAGATTAAACAAAGATTCCATTATGGATTAGTTGGCTGTGGAGTTTAACCAATCTACCTATTCTACCAACTTGGAACCAGATCCAAAACAAAACCAGCAACTGTTAAAAAAAACAACCATCCCTGCCAGGAAACAAACTCCTCTGAAGTGCTGGAATCACAACTTTGTGTGTTTGTATATGCACCGTGTGTGACCTGAGGAAGAGGTGTAAACATTAAAAGCTTTTTTCTTCCCTGTGTAAAATGACCTAGCATTTACTGATAAACATCAGCAATGGAACAGATAGGGCTGTTTGTGTGTGAGCACTTGGCTTCCTTTACACCGCTGTGACAGGAGCTGCATTATCATTCCCACCCACGCATTCCTCACAATAGCAACGTTAATATTAACACCTTATGTAATGTTGGCTTTGAGCTTCATTTCCCTTCCGGATAAATGAAAAACTGCACACTACAGTTGTTATTTTTATGCGCTCTAAATGGCACACTTCAGAACCAGAAGATGCTGCACAATGCCGCCAAGCCGCTCGACTGTCGCTCGCCTGACCTCAGAGAAGGAGGCAACCTTTGTGTAAACGATACAGCTTCAGCCTGTGTGGGTCTGCGGCGTAAAACACACACACTTCATGCTGAAAAGAGATCATCTATCACAGTCAGTCACTTTGTGCGCCTTGGGTGGATCAGACATCTGATATCAAATAACACAAATGGAAATTAAGCGACGAGGCTTTAAACCCGATTTACATTCGTTACAAAACGCCTCATATCCACATCTGCAGGCATGTGGACCAGTGTTTGATTTGCTATAAGAGAGAAAAGTGTTATTGTCTTTATTCTCTCACAGATCAGTGCTCTCTCACTCCCACAGATCATTGAGAGGTCAAGCACATCAACACAGTTGCCCTAATTTCTTGAACATACTCCCTTGTGAACGCCCACAGACGCGTAGTTGTTATTATTACACCACCAGCGTCCACTTACAAGACTCCTTTCCATACATGCACAGTAACTACAAATCCCACGCACATACAGATGCTGTGTTTGACACCACCTTCTATACAAGCAGCAAGTACTGATTTGGCCTAAAGGTGGTACAGTCCTGTCAAAAACTATTTGCCCCCTTCCTGATGTCTTAATTTTTTGCAGATCATCAGACTAATGTTTATATTGATTTAATATTAGACAGAGATAAAATCAAATCAGGTTTATTGTCATTTTGCTGTACATACACAGTCGTACAGGCAAGATGAGAGAGTGTTTCTTCAGGATTATTTAATTCGTACGTTTTGCTGAATGCACGTCTGGGATAAGACACTAAACGTTCACTGTCACTGTCTCCTGAAGGGGGCGCTGTGTCCATGTGCGCCGCCGTCACGTTGAACATGGTGAACCTCTTCAGGTCCTGGTAGGTCTTCAGGGACACAAAGACACACATGATGGTGTGACAATGGTGAAGCCGCAGATGCTGCCCAGAGCTAGCTGTCTGTCTGTCTGCATCCCCTCCAGCTGTATGTCCGTCTGGGATGTTGTCATGGAGCCATGTTTCTGTTAAAGCAGACACACAGCAGTCCCTCCACTCTCTGAGGGTTTCTCTCAGCAAACGTCCAGCTTGTTGTGGAGGGAGCAGACATTGGAGAGCAGGAGGACGGTCCTGCTGGTCTGGAGGGGTTAGCCTTTAGCCTAGCATGGATCCTGCTGGTCTGGAGGGGTTAGCCTTTAGCCTAGCATGGATCCCGGCTCTCTTCCTCCTCCTTTGTTTAAGTTCATAACGTTTGCGCTTCCTTCTCTCTCGGGTAACTGCCGCCGTAGTCTCCGATCGGACTCTATGTTGGCGTAGTATGTCCACATCACAACTGATTGCTGCAATTCCAGCACCGTTCACTGTCCTGATGTTCAGCAAATTTTCCCGGCCACAAGTTTTGTAGAATGAACGTCTGGGATAGACAAGACACTCAAAACGTTCTCTTACAGTCACTATAACCCACAAAACCTACATTAAACCTACATCATCCCTGTGAAAAGTAACTGTCCCCCTAATCCTAGTGACTGGTTTGAACCTTGGCATCAACAACTGCAGATAAGCGTTTACCATAGCTTGTGGTTACATCATCATGGAGGGATTCTGGTCCACTCTTCTCTGCAGAATAGTTTTAATTCGGCCACATTAGCTGGTTTTTCGAGCAGCCCTTTAATGGTCCTGCCACAGCATCTTCATTGGATTCAAGTCTGGATTCAGTCAGTTTTTTTTATATTTCTGTTGAACCACAATTCAAAAGCAATGTCATGATTTTCATTACATTTTTATTTATTATTTATTTTGTCAACTTTAACTTATTTCGGTGACAGCTGTTTTTTTTCCTTCTATAATGGGAGGGTATGAATACATTCAAGGACGACTGTACCTTAATAATATAGTTTTTCCTATACTTGCAGAAGACTATATGTGGCATTGAGACTAAAAACAAGCGTTGACACTGGCTTCATGTTGTGAGCGTGGAGAATAATCAACGCAGCATGCGCCATCAAAAAAGGTCACAATACTTTGCCTTCTCTCATCTAATTAAACAATTTCCCCAACATATTGTGTGATGCTCACCAACAGGAGCGAGCAGCATTCTTCAGCCGGAAACAGAGAAAATCTCAGAGAAAAGAAAGAGGAGGAAGGTTTTCTTCACGTTCAGCGAAGTCGAAGCTCAGAAGCGTCGCACAAAATTAATCTCACCTCCGTACGTCTGCTGCTCACGCACGCACTCGCCCTCTTTCTACACACTGGAAAAGAAATGGACAGATCCTCCTACGCCATTCAGCGACTATGAATGGTTTTATCTCTGAGACACTTGGTGCTGTCAGGTAGAACAATGTGTTTGCTCCTTGTCATCTTCTTGGGGCCCCAAAAATCAATTTGTGAGCAAAGCTTGCGCACAGATTGCAAATGGCTCCGACATCCTGTCACAAACGACCGTCACCAGCAAATTGCGGGCAGATTTACAGTCCTCTCGCATGCTTATGTATGTTACACATGTAGTGCTCCGGCCCCGATCGCCTCGGTGATGTCGAGCATGTCGAGATGGACGAAAAAGCCAATTTGGTCAAAGTCCAGCATGCAGCCACATCTCATTTATGAAGCGTCGGATGCAGTGACCATTCCAAAAAAAATCAACCCGACAATAAGGGATGGGTTATGGAGTCACTCACTGGAAAAACGACGAAATCAGCGCTGAAAATTAACTACACTGGAATATTACTGAAGCCCAAATGACTGGTTAAAAATCCATAATTAAACTACTGAAGCACTATATGGATGCATGAAGTCTATAAAAAAAAAATCTCTGCAGTGCATTGGTCTGACACCTTCTTTTTTGTCAAAGGGGGCTGATTTTTAAATAGGTAGATCTCCAAGACTTAACATTCAGCATTCACACAGCTGAATTCTTTTACTGCACTCAGCCCTGAGAGGATAAAAAAAAAAAAAGATGCTGACAGCTGTTTTTCAATGACAATGGAAATATTCTGCTAAGAGATGAGCGCATTGTATCTGGCCCTTAAAAAGTGTCAGTGTGTCCGTCAGTCTGACACACATACACACACACACACACACCATCGAACTTGCAATGTCACGTCTCCAAATCACAGTTTGTACAGTTAAAGGTGTACTATTAGTATTACTGCCATATCTACGCACAGAAAGCTCGTATTTATCATCAGGTCATTTCAGCTGACCCTCCTCCTATAAATTCTCCCCCTGAAGACTTCGATTCAACATTAGAAACCGACTGAGCGAACAAGAAAAAAGTTGCTTATTAGTATTTTTTTTCCCCCCTCTGATAAAGTCAAGCGGCTCCTCCACAGCTTCCCTCCTCTTTCCACTAAAAAAAAACCTTGTCTCTTCCTCTACTTCTGTTGCAGAAAGTGAGGCGCTGAGTGGTCATTTTACCCTGGCTTCTCTCCCAGAACACTGATTTGACTGATTGGATTCAGAGGCCAAAAAATCAAAGGAGGGCTTCCTGTCGTTCTGCTGCAATGAGAGATGCTCAGTTATAAGCTATTTTAGATGCTTTGGAACTGAAAGTGCATATTTAGGTCCCTCTTGTAGTGTTTTGGTCGTGACGTTAACGGAGATTTTCATCCTCCATTTGATTCGTTTGTGTTTCTTTGGTTGCGGATGACCACGTGACCCAATGTACGGATGTAGGCTAAACATAAACATTAAAGTAACAGCAGCGTATTGAGGCTTTTCTTAAGGAGGTCACACATTTATAGACAAGCTCTTATAGACTTTCTTACTATCCCGAGGTCCGACACGAGGATGAATCTACATGGTTGAGGTTTGCTAGAACCAGAGGTGGGAAGTAACCAAGTACAAATACTTTGTTACTGTACTTAAGTAGATTTTGCAGGTATCTGTACTTCACTTGAGTATCATTTGAACACAAACATCTGGACTTTCTACTCCTTACATTCTCAAAACTGACTCGCTACTTGTTTCAAACTCCACGGATGACGACATGACGTAACAACAAACGTCTTCATCTTTCCCAGCAGTGTGCAGTTTGTCACTGAAGCTCCACACAGCCCTGCCTGCCTCAGCTGCCTGTGAGAGGCTTTTTAGCACCGCAGGACTCATTTTCAGACCAAAAGGGCAGAACTTTGAGAAGCAGGTTCTGCTGAGGCTCAATAAAAGATGTTGAAGAGACGAGTGTTTCCATGTTGATTATAATGTTTAATGTTCATAATGTTGCTGAAATGGAAAACTGTCCAGTGATGTTTTTCTCTGTAGCAGCGCTGTGCAGCTTCTTAAAGCATGAAAACAATCCAATTTGTGTGCTTAAAACTTTTGTCGTTTTGCAGATTTATCAAGAGGCATCGTGTATCATCAAAGCTAAAAAATCATTTTTACCTTTTACTTTTGTACTTAAGTAAATTTCTGAACCTGTACTTTTTTACTTTTACTTTAGTGAAGGAGTTGAATCAGTACTTCTACTTTAGCCAGAGTCTATTTGTACACAAGTGTCTCTACTTCTACTTAAGTAAAGAATGTGAGTACTTATGCTATCTCTGGCCACAACACACAAACTATGTCGGACAGTGGTAAAGGTAAGAGATGAAACTTTTACAGTTTATCTTCCCACCAACAACTTACCGTAACACTGGTTAAGAATTCATGACTTGGAGTTACATCTACCTCTAAAGTGAGAACCTAACAACTCAATCCAGTTCAGGCATCAAAAGGAAATGTTTAACAAGACAGCACTACTGAAAAACAAAGTCTTATGATCACTACTTTTGGATGTGCAGACTGAAAACACTTCAGCAAAAGACAAGAAATCTTAAATGCTTCAGCAGAAGGCATCTTTACTGTTGGTTCTTGAAGATGCTTCAGCTCTAATTCAAGAGCTTTTCCTCGGTTCTAACTGTCTGCTTTGGAGTCGCAGGTATTTATTCTCGGCCCCAAATCACATGACACATGGCCCGCTAACGATGCAAGACTTATATTCCTCCAGGTCTAAATGGCTGCCAGGTGAGGGATGACTCACGGTGGTTATTGGTGGTGAAAGTGTCTGGGGAGGGATCCCAGGACTGCACCTGATAAGTGGCACCGCGTTCTGCCAGCAACATTATCAGCCCATTAAATGGTCCGTGATTAAAGCACATCATTCCAACATATAAGGGTCCGGAGAGACCTCCTGCACCTTCGAGCGTGCTTATAACGTTGGTACCTCTTCAGTTAAAACATGCAAAATCTCTGGTGGAGACCCTGGAAACATACAAAATGGAGTTTCACAAAACCACAATCCTAATATAAACCTAATCAAGTGGGTTTGGTGCCTAAACGTAGCCAAACATTGATTGAAAAAAGCAGTGAAAGTGAAAACAAGACCTAAATCCAAATATAATACGATACCATTGGTTCCACTTAAGTCTCCTAAATGAGTAAGAGGTAGAGGAGATCCCTACTGGCCTGCATGTATGTAAGATAATAAATGCTCCCAGAATGAGCCATTTAAGGGCTGATTACATACAACAGGGTGATTCTGTTGCCCCAACATTCAGACGACTACGACCGTCATCAACATATTGACATTCTGACCCACGAGCACTCACTGAATGTGACTGTCGTGCACAGTTGTGATGCTACGACTTCGACTAAATCCGTCCACAGACATCCAGACACACAGACGTGCTGCATAAACACCTGTCAAAGTGTTCAAAACCACCTTTTGTGTTGCTTCCTACTGCAGCACTCGACCATATTTTGCCACTATGACACACACATACATGCACACACGGACCAACAAATAGACGAGATGATTGGCAAGATGATTCTGCTTCACACGTGGAACATGGACAACTCGTCAGTCAACTCAGGCCTCATCCACACGTAGCAGAGTATCTCACAAAACGAAGATATTTTTCTACGATGTGGCCTGTCATCCACACGAAAACGCAGATTTACGGCATTAAAGACAATTTCAAGGTTTCAAAAACCTCTGACCAAAGTGAAGATCTGCGAATCCTCCGTCTATGCGTCTGCATGTGGACGTCAATAATCAGGGTTTTAGGTTTCGAAACGTCACTGCCTGCGACAAAATATGTTCACATATGTGACCTGTCTTTACATTTGGAAACAGCGTGGACGCCCTCAGAACTGTGTTGGCATTGTCTCTGGTCCAGGCCCAGATACTGCTCCACGTACAAGAACACAGGCGAAGAACGGTTATTTACCGCCACCTTGCCATTCCACGTCCGAGGCATGTTCTCCATCAAAGACACCAATGCCGGTTTTGGGTCAGACCGGGACGCACTGCCAGCTGGTGGGAGAACTTTGAGATGGAAATTGAGGAATGGCGTGACCATTTCCGTCTGTCCCGGTTGTTGCTCCTGTCGTCAGAGTTATTACATCCTCACGTAGAATGTGAATGTGCTTAACAACGCACTAATGCGGTTAGCTGTGGATGAATTCGTTTTCTAAAAACGAGGTGGTGTGTACATTAGTTTTTGTCTAGACAGAGGGGGCAGGATATTCGGTTCTACAAAAACCCTGCTACGTGTGGCCTCAGTTACATTCATGTATTGTCTGAGGTTCCACATTCACACTGTTACGATTTCATAAAACAACTTCTACTCCAGGCGATCCAGTCAAACGCCTGTAAAACCTTGGGAGGGGTCACAGCAGCAGCACACCCCCGGACCAAACAGGAAACGCTGCTTCTTTACCAGCAATCCAAAGTGAAACAGCTTAAGACAGCCAGCAACTCTCTGCATTCTGCAACACAGCCAGCAATCAATACATGACTTCAGCATTTTATAAATGACAAAATCAATAACTTTTTTTTTTCTTTAATATTTTGCTATTCTAATGTATTCTGCTTGGCACTTCCCGGGGGAAGAAAGCAAGAAATATGTAGATAACGCCGGCGTCTGGGGTACGACACATTCATATGCTACACAAACATCTTCCTTTCGTTTCTAAGAGCATGACTTTAACCCAATTCATCACACACTGGACAGAAATCAATAGCAGGAATGTAGCACATTTTCATAGAGGAAATAAAACATGTCATGCTTCCATACGGACGAGGCTCAAGAGGAGGGCGCGCCATGAAGGGCGCTTTTAAGTCGTACAACTTAATTGAAAGCGAGGGCGTGGAAGTCAGGCTGAGGATGTATAGATGTGTAGCGCATCTGAGTCCACACAAAGCTGCAATTAGTGTCCACCATTGCCTTCTAACCATAGCCACAGTCTTTCTATAATTGCAACCGTGTGATTTGTGATTGCAGTTACTGTAGCAAGAGAGACTTTAAAATGTTGGCATTGGACGAAAAACATAATCAGATGCACAGTTTTACAGAAGCGTCTCATATTAAGTAGACAGTGATCACATGTTTTTGTGAGCACTGGTTAATGTATTGGTAACACCCCTGAGATAATAGAGGCATCTGTATTCTGTATTCTGATGTCCTGCTCGATGCCTGTAGTGTTGTTTGTCCCCGGCAGTGCTGCACTAGTTGTCCAGTGACAGTGGCAATGATATCCAGCTGTCCTTTTTCAACTTTTTTGACTTCTCCATGAAGCTCAAACCTCCCCAGAGAGCAAACATCACACTCAGGTAGCAGCCGGGATGATCCAACCTTCATGTATAGGGTGGGAGCCGGACCTGTGGCCACCACTAAGAGAAGCTTTACCAGTAGAAGAGTGGCGGTCTCTAAGATTAGACAAGATGCATCAGGTCAGGAGCACCAGGAGAATGCTCATTAACATCGCCAACAGTCACGTGGGTGCACATCATGAAGTCATTCCCCAGGGTTTTGACAAAGTTGAGGAGATCCACCTGAAGATGTTTAGCGTCTTTATATAACGGGACTTTCAGGGAGTGTTAGAAGAGCTGCAGAAGCAACACAGTACCGCTGCACAGGGAGACTACTTTGACAAGGATAGTGGCCACATCAGGTGGTAGAGCGTCCAATCGCAAGGTTGTCGGTTTGATCCCAGGCCCCTCCACAGTCAAAGTGTCCTTTTGGGCAAAACACTGAACCGGAAGTTGCTCCCAATGGCAGGCAGCACCTTGCATGGCAGCTCTGTCACCATTGGTGCATGAATGGGTGAATGAGAAAACACTGAGTACCACTAAGGTAGAAGAGTGCTACATAAGTGCAGACCATTGAGCATTTTTGTTTTTTATAGGTGCCATCTTGGAATTTTTTTGCAAACTCGCATTGCAAAGTGTTTTACAAAACAAGCAGATCGAAAATCAAGGAAACAACCACAGAAGATAGCAAGCACATAAAGAGAAAATGACTCGCCATCAAGGACAATTTAAGCAAATAAATAAAAGCAGATGAAAGAAAATAAATCAGGAGAAGCTCTCTGATGAGAGGATGTTTGAGGTAGTAAACGCTGCGCCGTGAGAATTCTCCTCTGTGAGCATAGAAGCATACTTATATCAGTATTAAGGTCACTGTGCTTGCTTCCAGCTAACATGGCTGCAGTCTCTCAGTTTCGTAGCCAAACACTCTTAGTCCTTGGCTACGAGACGAAGATCACAGCCTGCAGATGTACGCTACGTGTTACAGGTTGCTGCAGAGATATCGCTGAAACAATAAACACAAGCAGATGCTCCCTCCTCCTTGTTCGTTTCCATCCCCGCCCTCGTTTACTTCCGATCGGAATTTTTCACGCAAGAAATGCTTCACTTTGCCGACGAAGCGAGAACAGCCAGTGCTTTTAATGCCACATTGTAAGACAGCATGCCTCGTAGTCTCGCTGTTGCCAACAGATGTGTTGAGGGAACTAAAAAGGTCTGAATCTGTCTGCTGGCAAAGTTTCCTCTGCAGCCATGGAGGAAATGAGAGTTTCTTTAATCATGTATCCGCCTAATAATCTCCTGGTCTCAGGGCGACAACTTGAGCATCCATAACCAGCACACTTCAAGGGGAATAGGCTTATGGAGGGAGACACGGATAAGGAAAGAGTGAGAGAGAAAAAAAAAAAAGAGAGAAAGAGGGAGAGAGAGAAAGAGAGAGAGAGGGGAGGAGGGGAGGCTATTTAAAAGAAAAAAGATTTCCCTGCAGTATAATTTGCTGATACAGACGATACAGTGATGAAGAGAGAGAGACACAGAGAGAGAGGGGAGGAGAGAGAGAGAAATCCCCGATGGGAAGGCTAAGAGTAAAAATAAGGGAGAAAAACTAATTAACTCATGAAGTCCCGTTGTGGGTAGAGACACACACACACACACACACACACACACAAACACACACATATGGAGACACAGGCTGAAAACTAACAGCCTCCTGCCCCCTGCTGGTCACTCTGCATTTCCATCACACGCTCGCTCAGTGTGAAATGATGAGCAAAGTCAGAGAATTATGAAGAGACAGTTGGAGTAAAAAAAATACGACTTTCTGGTTTAATTAGCAGGAGAGAAATAAACACAAACACACACACACAGGTGAACACACATACCTGGGAACAGTGTGAGGTGTGAGATTTGCATTCAGACAAGATTGGCGACGCTGACTGACACCAGAATGATCGTCTTCTGCATGGAGCACAGGAAGCACACACATTGCCATCATTTGTTTTTTTTATGATTTTGATCAGAATCAGAAATACTTTACTGATTCCAGAAGGGGGGAAAAAAAAGACCAAAACTGTCTCCACCAACATGTTGGAGACGGAACGGCATAAAAAGTTTCTAGAGGAAGAAGCTAAAAGGCTGCATTCACGATGACGTAAACTATTTTCTATTAAAACGGTACAAAAATGCACAATTAGAAATATGAAGTAAGTAAGACTTAAACTCCTGCTGATGACTGTGAGAGGCTGCAGTGTTCATTACACCCTGAAATGTTCTTTAGATCTCTGGAATCAAGTCGTGCACATTTAGTCAATCACTGTAATGAAATACACTTTGGTGGAAGATGCACTTTTTGGAGTGTTCAGAAATGCTGCTGCCTAATTTAATTTCCTATATTTTAGTCAATTATTTGTTAAAAAGCCTAATAAAATCCAACAAGACTAAACTAGTGGTTCCCAAAGTCAACTGCACACTGATGTAGAGACTCGTGTCACAGCTGCTTTCTACACTTCTCACATGGTTTTGTTTAAATATGTTACAATTGATCAGTCCATCCATCCATCCATCATCTATACACCACTTAATCCTCACTAGGGTCATGGGGGGCTGGAGTCTATCCCAGCTGACTCAGGGTGAAGGCAGGGGACACCCTGGACAGGTCACCAGTCTATCACAGGGCTACACTTAGAGACAGACAACCAAGCACACTCACATTCACACCTACGGACAATTTAGAATCACCAATTAACCTCAACATGTGTTTGGACTGTGTGGGAGGAAGCCGGAGAACCCAGAGAGAACCCACGCTGCACGGGGAGAACATGGAGACTCCACGCAGAAAGATCCCAGGTGTCCTAACCGGGACCGGACCTTCTTGCTGCAAGGCAACGGTGCTAACCACTGCTCCACCTTGCAGCCCCAATTGACCAATATTTCACAAAAAAAAAAGTGATCATTACTGAAAAATAATTCCTAAAAATGTGAGTGTCACATCTCTGTAGAGGTAAAAAAAAAGCTTAAGTAGTAAATAGAGTAAAAAAAAAACCGTTCAAACACTCATCTTAAGGCCACCTTCCATCCCAACAGGATGGAACCGGCTTCAGCCTGAAGTGGAGCCACTGGAGAGAAAAAAAATCTTTCATTTAGCTGATTTTTATCATTCTTGGTGACGCTGCCATCCATCATCCTCCTTCACCTCTTCATCCATTCACTCATTCATTCATTATGAAATCCAACAGAGAGCCGTTCCAGCAGCCAAACATGCAGCTTTCTTAGAATCAATAACCAATCGTTCATCCAAACAAATTCACGACGACATTGACTGGATTGGATTTAATCAAAACATGAACATTAAAACCCAAATTAGCTGACGCATCGTTAGCTTTAACAAGCTTCTTTCTACATGACACTGAGTTTAATGTTGTCGAGGACGACACCTTTTACCAATTACTTTTTTATCAATTAATCAACGGATTGTTTTTTTAATTTAGTATAATGGCAAATTCATCAATTAATGTAAAAACCTTTTTTTTTAATTAATGTACCAATTAACACGACCAAAATAAATGTCAAAATCTTGTCTCAGTATTTTAACATATTATTCATTCATCTTATCATCTCATTTTCATGTCACTGCTGTGATATTAATTACACTCACTGATGCTTCAAAAAATACTAGACCTCAAATACAAGAGCACCTTTCTACTTGTGCCGGAGAATCAGTATTTTTGGGGGGAAATAATTGACTTTAAACCCAAAGAGATTACGGCATGAATTCACTACATTACTGCGATAATATGGTGTGAAGAAAATCACAGGTAAATAAAGTTAAAAAACAAAAAAACAATAGCTGAAATTATGTTGTTACAGTTTGTAACATCTGTTTAAATCGAATATTTAGTAACAAATGGATGTTAATCCCTCATTGGGGTCCATTCATCCATTATCTATACACCACTTAATCCTCACTAGGGTTGTGGGGGGCTGGAGTCTATCCCAGCTGACACCCTGGACAGGTCGCCAGTCTATCACAGGGCTACACTTAGAGACAGACAACCAAGCACACTCACATTCACACCTACGGACAATTTAGAATCACCAATTAGCCTCAACATGAGAGGAAGCCGGAGAACCCAGAGAGAACCCACGCTGCACGGGAACATACAAACTCTACGCAGAAATATCCCGGGTGTCCTCATCGGGACGTGAACCACCGACCTTCTAGCTGCAACAGTGCAAACCACTGCCCCATCTTGCAGCCTTCACTGGGGTCAATTTCTAAAAAGTTGCACAAAGGTTAAAAAAGACAAAAATGCCTGTGTCAAAAACAACGCCATAAAAATGAGTGTGTGTGAACGGTGGAGTGGGTAAAGGTGTGTTTATGTGTTGGTGTCTCTAAATATATACGTACACACACACACATTTCTCAACACCTCTACACACACATATACACTCTGACACTCCTGACACCAACAAAACATTTTAGTTGCATACATTTACTCCATTGGCCTGGAGGTCTCTATACTACAGCAAAAAGCAGGAAAGAAAAAACTACTTGCTTCATAGACCAAATATGAAAAAAAAAACACAACACAATCTGGTGGAAAATAGTTGAAATGACAGTTTTGAAAGCGAGCCTCCAGCTGTCATGGACTCGGCTGGAACCTCTGGCTTCTCCTAAGCCCACACACCCTCTGCTCAGTCTTGGCCTGCCAGCTGTTCTCGCCACTGCACAGCCTCCACCTGCGCTACACTCCGGCTGCACCACCTGCCAACCGATCAGATCGCCTACCTGTTCACCCGTCTACTCATCACGCTCCGTATATATAGCGGCCAGCTCGCTACGCTGGTTGCCAGATCGCTGTTTGTGCTCCTGCCTGTTCTGGATGCCTGATTCTCCGTATGGATCTCTGTCTGATGATTTCCGACTCTGCTTGATCACATTGATTACTGGTTTTACTCTAATCCTCCCAGTAAAGTCGATTCTTGAGCTGTCTAGTAATTCTGTCTTACCTGAACTGTGACACCAGCATGAAAGCCTAAGAACATAGAATGCATCATGTCAAGCTGTAATGGTGCTTGGATCAGACATGGCAACAGTTTTAATGGGTTTCAGTGGGGATATTTTTGTCTTTAAGGTCCTGAGTGTAACTTTTTTGTATTAATGATGCACTGTTGTGGGTAAAATTTCAAATTCCCCCCCAAAATACTCGCTTTATGATTAAAATTGCCCTCGTTTATCAGGACACCAGTAGATATTATCCAGAAGTTAATATTTCAGATTGAGTCGACTTGTATCGATTCTAATCAGAAGTCGTGAACTCTGAATTCATCAACCTCCCAAACAGAGAAATACTGTTGGATCCAAGAGGGCTGTGGGTGGTCATTTCGACACCTGACTTAGGTGCACCGTTTAAAAGTTTGGGGTTAACTGTCTTTTCAAATGGTTTCCCACCAAATGTACAGCTGTGAGAGTTGGTGTCTGGACTCTCTGTGTGCTGTTCCGAGCAATAAACTTGTTCTGCTTCTTAGTGGGCTGCATCCCATTTGTCAAAATTGATCCCATGTGCATTAACACAGCTAAAGGTAAAAAATGAACAGGACGTAATGGAGATTTGGTAACATGAGGGTTAAAGTAAACAGATAACATGAAAAATAATAAGATGAGATGAGGCAGTGAGGCGGTACAGAGATAACTCTGAACATGAAGAAATATTTAGAAAGTTAACTTGATAGTCCACGTGTTGATAATCCTAACAGCCTGTATCATACATGACGAAAAGTAAACAGAACGGTGATGTCTCCCACGATTGCTGTTTAATGTTTATGTTTCTTAAAACCACTCAGTAAAATGGCTTCAAGCTCAACCCTGGACTTCCACCAAGTTAGAAAGGGATCAGATGTACGGTTGTCATCATAGATAATAAATGTTAGGATGACGGTTTGGTTTAATGGAAGAGTTAGGTTTAGGTAAGCAGAAGTCTCCAGGCAATGAATGTAAGTCAATGTAACGGCCTCTGAAGCAACTCAAACTCAACTGTGTGTGTGTTTACGTGGGTAAAGCGCCCCACTGCTTACTAACTGCTATTCTTCAGAATGTTGAGTCATGTTTCAAAAAAAGAAAAGAAAAGAAAAGAATAAAAGTCCTCTGTCTTAAGGGCCACTTGGGCGCTGAGCGGAGCTGGGATGGAGTGGAGGACGCGGCGCCAAGGTGAGTTTGTTCAGACTATCAAAGCCAAAAGCTCAGGTCAGCTGCAATTATCTGAAGTTCAGCAATATCCCCGGGCAGCGTTCATAATCAAGCAGCGCGAAAGAGAGAGACCTTTTCTCCCGCAGGCCCCCTGAGGCCTGCCTGTAATATGGGTCATCTGAACAAAAGGTTTCCTATTTTAAGTTTTTTTAGACTTTTAATACTGTTCCAGATTAACTGGCTGAGATGCTTTTCTTCTCGCCACATCTCTTGTTTCTATTTATGTAAGCTGGGCAGCGCGCTCTTAAAGTAGCAGCTCACTGCTATTTTCTGCTCAGCAGCTCTGCTAAAACTGTCCACGTCCCCCTCCACAGCCGGCCTGCGCTCTCTTGAAGTGCTGTGTTAACAGCGTTTAGCTCTAAAGCCTTGCAGCGCACTCCACAGGCTAAAACGTTTACTGCATTGTTATTCATCAGCACTGTGCCAAACTGTTTTAACCATTGGAACTTGACTGGATGTGTATTGCAGATATTTCAGCCCCCCATAGTCAAAAAGAACATTACAGATACCCAGACTGTCATTCTTCCAGGACAACTGACACCTACTTTTACTGTTCATGTGTTTCTCATTACAGATATCTGCAAGTTTGTTGTTTTTTTGAGACATTTTTTGGCCTTTTTTGGCTTTACTAGACAGGACAGAGAGAGACACAGGAAAGTGTGGGGGAGAAGAATGGGGGAAGGACCTGCAGCAAAGGGTAATGAGCGGGACTCGAACCCATGACTGCTGCATCGGGGACTGTAGCCCCTCTACAACCAGGGGAGCTACAGCGGTGCCAATATCTGCAAGTTTAAGATATCTTTAGTTCCTCTCAATTCAAGAAATCTACGGTCATGAACAAAAGTTTACGGACACTTGTAAACACCATGCCTATCATGGCAGTCTTGAGTTTCCAATGAGTCCTTGAACTCAGAATCTTCTCCAATGTAAAATACTCAAACAATCATGTAAGTCTTCTGGAAATATCACAAAATCTGGTGGGTTAGGAGTATGTGTTTTGTGGTCATTGGAACACCCAGCTGTGTTCCAACAAGATGGTAAATTTCAGGTTTGCCTATAGAATGTGGATGTAATCTTTTTTTTTCATTTTTCCATTTACTTTGCCAGATCCACTGGCACGAAGACACCACCAGGGCATAACACTGCCACCACCATGCTTGATGGTTTAGGTTTGGTCTTGTTGGGGTTAAAGGCCTCATCTTCTCTCCTCCAAACATATGTTGTAGTCACTGTGGCCAAATAACTCGGCTTTTGTTTGCTCAGTTCCTTTCCTTTGTCCATGTGATCAGCAGCAAACTCCAGTCGAACCCTAAAGTGATGCTTCTAGAGGATGAACTTCCTCCCTACATGGCAGCCCGTCAGCCCATTTTCAAACATGCACTGCAACCACATATGGCAGCTGTTTTAACACCATGTCAGAGCAGCCTGAGGCTAAAGTTCTAGTTAATTTGACCACAAGTGTCTGATGAACGAAGCTTCTCCACAAACTTCTTGCCCACAAGGTTTCTCTATTTCACTGCATTTTGACACAGTGTAACTACGACTAGTCAAAATGACATTACTGATATTTGTAACGTTGATTACGGTTCGTCAAACTCAGTAATTACACGTTAAAACAACTGGGTATATTTGCACCAACTGCCTCCCAGCTGGTCATGCATGCTCATGTGAAAATGAAAAAAAGAACAGTTCTTCTAAATGTCACATGAAAAGCCTTTGTTTCCTTCAGAATTTACAATTTATGGATCAGTCGCTTGGAGCCTTTCTGGAGTCTGAATGTTGCTCCATTTCCCTGCACTCATAATCTTGATTTAACCATCACTGATCCCAGCTCTGTTCGGTCAGGAGGTCCCAGTACAACCAGTACAGCCACCTGCTGGACTCTGAGCTGGCCCTCTGGAGTCGTGGGAATAAGGACGCACACACTAACAAGATTTTTCAGAGTCGATCTAACTCAACACTTTCCTAACAGTTGGGCTGTCACTGCTCCTGCCTCCGGTCCTGCTCGACTCTGAACCTCAACGTAAAGGTGAAAATGTGCTTTGAGCATTCTTGCTTTTGTTTGGATCCAATAGAAGAGGGAAACGCTGTCTAATGGTTTTGTTCAGGCTTTACTGTCCCAAAAATAATAGCTTGAATGTCACTTTTTTACTATGTAATGTTGCCAAGTGGCACTGATGTTGTAGTATTATAGACTACTTATCTCTTTCCATTCACTCAGACTGAGATACAAAGTAAAGTATACACGTGTACACACCACATCCTTTTATTTCTGAGCGCGCCTCGTTTTGACACACTTTAGCTGTGTTGCCTCCGATGGCCTTCTGGCTCCATCTAGTGTTCAACATCAGACAGTAGGACTGCATTCAGCACCATGGAGAGCTCCCAGTGCTCCCCGTGGTGCTGACGAACAACAACAACACACCACCAGGCTGCTAAAGGCTCTTTACAGGGTAGTCATAGTTCACAAATACATTTCTTTCACAGCAATAGCTCTGACACAGACGTAAAGATTTAACTCGTTTACATATGTGATCACTTTTTAAGAAAGTGTTGATTAAACATGTGCATCACACAACACGACAGCTGCAGACACAGAAATCACAGCTGTTTGGCCTACAGACAGCGACAAGTTGTTTGTTCATGAGCTACTTGTTTTAAATACTGGCAGTAATGACTAACAGCTACTGAGCTGACTTCTAATTATAACACAGCATGAATGAAAAGTGACTCTTGAAATCCATGTAATTCTAAAAAAGAAAAAAAACTACATTAATCCATACATGACTTTGGGTCATTATAAATAGAATAAATTAATAAATAAGTGAGTTTCAGTGACACTTTAGTGGAGAATAAAAGGATTTTAGAGTTTTTAGAAAGGCACATAGTTTAAAAATACATTAACAAATGTACAGAATTGTTTAACTGTTTTAAATCTGGCACCTAAACGGGAACTTCTTCCTTTTACATTTCCAATTTGTCATAGCTTTTTCTTCCTTTGGGCTTTTCTACATTTGTTTTTTTTTCATTCAATATTTCCTGTAATCCTCTCAATTTAGCATTTCTGTGGCTCAAAACTGAGGCAAAACAATCCAAATCAATGTATGTACGAGCGCTCTGATTGGCTCTCATCAACTGTGTCATTTATTTATTGCTGCTGTCATTGTTTAGTTACACATCAATTAATAACTTTAAAGATTTGTGGTATTCTCCATCACCAATGGGAAGCAGATCAAAACTGGTTAAATGTGGCATTGCAACAATTTTTACATAAAAATACAAAACAAATATTGTTTTCTTGAAATTACCGAAAACAGAATCTAAACTAATCATTTTAGTACTAATGTGGTTTGTGCTTGTAATAAAAGCTGAAATTAGTTTTATTTTAATGTATGTATTTTCAATTAACACAATATGCAAATTAACTGCAGCTCTCCCAAAATGTTGTTTTTTCCAGATTACATTAATTACACAACTAAACATTTTGAGATTCAAAAAACCTTATTTTCTAGGCTGTCAAACAACATTCATAAACCACATTTATTGTGAAAAAATATTTCTGTAAGTTTATGTAAAGTTAAAAGAACAAACCAAGTGAGGATCTTTACAACATAACAAAGGAATTTAGTGGAATCAATCAGTCGCTCAAAGAAGACATTGACATAATATAAAGATGTAAGTTTCATGAAGTTCAGTCCAGTTCCTTTGACTTTAAATGATCGGTTGAATAAATGATTCAACACATCTCACTAAAATAAGTTTTTAAATGGTTAAAGGTTCACTCTTATCTGCCTTAGTGGCACCTATTAGCACACACATTCACACACAGAGCTTCCATGCGAGCTCTCATCTGCCATCGAGAGCAACTTCAGGTTCAGTGTCCTGCCCAAGGAGCAGCCATGCACTTAGTGGACAACCTGCTCCACCACCAGAGCCTCAGCTGCACATGAAGAGACTTTTTCCAACTGAAGAATTCTCACAGAAAGTCAAACTGACTAATATCTGTCCGTGTGTCTGAGCAGTTACTGATTCAGGTTCACTGAAGCTGCTTTCTTGAACTCAGTTCAAAGTCCTTTTGTTCGAACTACAAAATGAGGACAATTACCAACAATCGATACAAAGGTTCCCTGAAGGCTCACTCAGAAAAAAAACAGCTCTTAAATCTGCACATTCTTTCATTGTCACAAAAAATGTTAACTACTCCGAGCAACACCTTCCACAGCTGAGTGAAAGTGACACTGCTGGGATCAGAGTGAAACACTGAGAGAAGCCACAAGCATCAAAACATCGTCAGACTGCACGATAAAGAGAAACCAACACGTGTTTTCAGTCTGATTAGCAGACTTTGGTTTGACTGAAAACTTACAGCTGAGAGATGAAAACAAAGCAGCAATGCTGTGCTTACCAAGTCGCTGTCTTTAATTTGGTAGCTGTTACTCTCTACTGCAGAGCTGTGGAACGAACAAACACACACACACACACACACGGACACACACAAACAGACACACACACACAAACGGACAGAGAGCAAGAGAGGCTTTTAACACGACATCGTAAACATTACAGTAGAATAACAATCAAATGTGACCAAACACTATTTACATTTATGAGAAAAGCCCCAAAACACAGAAGTCAGATGGCAGCAGGTGCACCGTAGAAGGACAGCTGTAAACTCTTCTCACTACTTTTGGTTAGAAAAGGTTGTCTGGACCAGAGGTGTGCAGCACATGAGCCAATGAATTTTCATGAGCTCATCACCTGTACACTACTTCCTTATTAAAAGCAAAACAAACCTTACACATTTCTTGTCTCTGATATAGTTTGTTGTTACTTCTCATAAAGTAACACCAACGAAACCTGAAATATTCATATAATCAATTCAGTTCAGAAAACTTTGTTTGTCCCATGGGGGGTAATTTAAGAAACATCGAGCAGTTGGATCAACAAATAATTTAAGGTGCAGGTTCCTGTCCGTGATGTATATTCACACTCACAGACTCATGGTTACTGCAGACTGGTCATTAAGCAAACGTGCACAGCTCCAAGGTTTTGTAGTCAAGCGTGAATGGACAGGCATCCCAAACATTTATCAGCTGAACTGAAAACTTTAACAGCATCCGTCCAGCACTCTGTAGCAACAGTGTGTTTGTGTGGCTTGTAGTATTACTGAGATATTCACTATTTTGAAGCATAATTAATAGAAATTTAAGAAAAAGAAAAAAAAATTCTCATAAAATCCACCTTTACATGTATCAACACCAGTCATGTATCACCTAAACATGCCTCACATTAAGGCTTTGTTGTTGTACGCCTGTTGCCCCATCTGAAAAGAATTCTGGTTCAATCTCTTTGAACCTCTGTCTGGAGCAAAGATATCTGGTTCTGTCATAAAAGAGGGCATCCCACTCATCATCAATTGGATCTAACAGTCAAAACCTCCTTTGCCATCAAAGCTTATTAAACAAAATCTCAATGAAGTCCGTTCAAGTCCTAGTTTGGGGGCTACAGCCGACAGGTCCAGGACCAGTATCGCAACCTCAGTGTAGATTTCTTCGTAACAGACTGTGGATTGCATTACAAGAAAAAGAAAATTGAAACTCTTGTTCAGAAGTCAAAGCTCCATCACGCATTGGACAGTGTGTGAGCGAGAGAGACTCACACACTGAGTCTGAATCCATGGTGTGGGTCAATAGTGAACCTGTGAACCCTGCTGAGGTTTCCAAGATGAGCCTCTCCACAGACACAAGCAGTCAGGGGCCACAAGATTGATTTGTGTATATGTGTGTGACTGTGTGTGAGAGTGTGTGTGTGTGTGTGTGTGTGTGATAAGACGGACTGTAGAGGGCTACAGGGGATAGACACTTGCACAACTCACCAGTCACAAACAAAGCAATTACTCTGCACAATGTCCATTTTAAAGAATTGAGTTTTACACACCCAGGTCCCTTCCAGAGCTGTTTATAAAAGATGAGCTGCTGAATAGAAGTCCCTCTTGGTTTATGGTCTCACTTCAAGGTATGAGCCTCCCCTATGTTTTCCACTACTTGCACCACTGACCACTTGCTCTGAGTTTTTGGGAAACTTTAAACCTTTTTTTCCTTCATAAAGCTACTCCCAGCCTCCCCCTTTGTGCTTTAATTTTAACACTTTAATAGCCAAGCCCCCCTGCCTATAAAAGGTCTACATGAGGTCTCCTCGTTGCATATGCAGTCCAATGCAATTAGCAGGGTATGTATAGGAAAGACTAGACAACTGCTCCACATAGCAAAGCACAGGAGAGTCCACCTGCATCTTCACAACAAGGGGCAGTTTGAGAGGAGTAAAGGAAGCCATTGTCTGTCTAATTTGTAAAAAAAAAAATAATAATAATAATAATTTTAAAAATTAATTAAGAAAGCAATTACATGAAGCAGAGAACCTGGCAGGAGAAATCTAGCTGAGCAAGTCACCAACCCACCACTCTGAATACAGAAACCACGTCATTAATCTGCATTATATTATTAAAGAAGAAATCTGTGATCGGGAAGCATTTTGTTGGAACTTGGAAGTAACCTCTCGTGATTCAACATATTATAAATAATCGCCTTTCACAGTAACCAGACAGCACTACACTACAATCTCTTTTTTCCAGACGATGGCCCTATTAAAGCAGAGGCAGTGTGTGTTTATGACCGGGCTTAGGAATGATGCGCACATACTTTCTACAGACAGGAATAGACTCACAGGAGACACGGGGAAGGCCATTAGACTGACAGGCAGACAGATAGACCGCAGCCGTACGCCCACTATCGGCCTGTTTCAGTGTCTGTAGCTTTAAATGCAGCCGGCCTGCTTGTGTTCCTTCCTTCTCCCTTCAGGAGGAAGTTTTTTTGCTCTGCATCAGTGATCAACATCTCTGAGCAACACCGCTGACCGCACCAAACTTTCTCTGTGAGCACAATCGTTTTACCAGGAAATATCAGCAAAGTCACAGCACAGATCTTGTTTTTAACTCGTGTTTGTCAGACAACGTCATGGTTATAATGTCAGCATCATGAGCAGCAGCTTGGAAAAAGCTCTGAAGTGACTGCTGGTTAACATGTACACTCTTGTACACTCTTTCCAATGTCGAGCAACAGAAACAGAAAAATATCAAAATGAGAACTGCTTTACTGGAAATGTGGGTGTATTAAAATACTGTCTATAAGCACAGAAGGCAAGAGAGAAGCAAACAGACTGTAACACTAATGATATTCCTATTGCGCTGACATCAAACATAAAAACAATCCACTGGGTCTTCAGTTAGTCAGATTCTGGGAGTGCATGAAGACACCTGTGTTCACTCTTGCAGCCAAAAGCAAAACACTTGGTGTGCTTTACCCACGGCTGAGACATCGTACAATTAGGAGAGCAGATAAACCCGTGAGGCAGATGTTGATTGGCTCACCTTGCAAGCACTGGCTAACGAGGGGGCATTGTACAGATTTTTAGCTTCACAACTATTGCTTATAATTTCTCACCCTCTCAGGGTAAACAGACCTGTGATTGGCTGAAATCTCCTGTCACAGGCTATATACAGTTGAAACAAGAAGTTTACATCTGGAAATTATACCCAAGGATGAACCAGACTTGTCCACAATTCTCTTCCTGATATCTTGGCTGATTTCTTTAGACTTTCCCATGTTGTCACAAAAGGAAGCAGCATGTTTGAGGTGTGCCTCCAATTAACTCACATGGTGCCAATTAACCAATCAAAAGCTGCCAAATCCATGACATCATCACCTGGGCTTTCCCAATTTGTTTGAAGGAACAGTAATCTTAGTGTATATAAACTTCTGACGTTGAAGAAAGTAATAAAAAATTCACTAAAAAAAATCTTTCTCTCATTATTATTAGCAAATAGAAATAATTTTGGTAATCCTAACTGACATAAAACAGGAAAGGTTTAGTCTGATTGAATGTCAGACAGTGAGATAAAAATGTATATATGTCTTTTTATACAGTGCATGTAAACTTCTGGTTTCAACTGTAAGTATGAAAACTAAGCCAGGAGGAGGTGCAGAAGTCCAGCTTCCTCTCAGACTACTGGAGTTTCAATATGCTAAATGCAGAATTCTTAGCTAATCCTGCCGACACCAGCTTTATGAGAAACAGACCTTGGTACTTGCTGAACTCACATTTCATCATTTTCTATCTGACTTTAACTCCATTCATTTCTGCTCCATTTATATACCAATCCGCAGTCTAAGCCACGGCTTCACGTGGTAAGGTGAAGACCTTACAATGTTCTATTACCGACAGAAACCCAACAAATCCACTGATTCCCTTTGAGCAGCTCTTTGGCAACTTTTTAAGCTCAATCCTCTACATATGCACAGGTAACCAAATCATCACCATCTGCTCCTGCACACACCAACACACACACACAC
>NW_007578111.1:464786-503168 GCF_000690725.1 Stegastes partitus | reverse complement strand
TAAAAACGCACACAGAAGAAGCTGTTCTTGTTGTCTCCGTTTGCAGCGGGGTAATTAGTACATTAGCGAGGAAGATAATAAATGATGCAAGCATAATAAACAGCACACTTTGGGGTAAACAGGTTCTTTTACTCGCTACGAGCTGTTGTTTGGATAACCGGGAGTCGTCATCAATCTGTGATCCGTGCCCTTCAAAACAAGCCCGGGTCCACACAGCGTGCTGAAACACACACATACACACACACACACACACTAACACACACTAACACACACACACACACACACACACAACACAACACAGCCGAGCTGGTCGCTGGCTGCAGACGAGAGCCGGGTTTGCGTGCCTCATCGGCTGGGTTGCGGAGTTCACGGTGCAGGCCGGCCACAGACAGCAGCGATCATTAGGTCACCGTGGGCCAGAGAGCGGCTTGCGTGAGCGAAGGTGTGCGTGTTATTTAGAGAAGCTCCATTAACAAATCAAGTCCTGGCAAACGTTCAAATGAAAACTTTCACACCAGGTCTTCTGTCCAGCTGCTGAGCTGAAACAGGACGCTGGGCTCAATAACGGCCTGCACGCTGTCCAACAGGGCGGCTTTTTATTTTTTATACCAACAGGAGGCTCTTTATGGCAGTAAATAAAAACAACTCGAGATGGGAAAAACACAATTTGCAGACATGAAACTCCTGCAGGAATTCCCTATGCCTCCTCTCAAAGGTTCATCTTGTTTTTTTGGAAAGGAAAAAAAATAAAAATTTTGCAAAAAGATATTGTGCGTCTGGAAGCCACATTTCCCCGTCAGCGCTATAAAATCTGAATGCATGATTGAATGAAGTGTCACACAGATTGTGGTTTGTTTCAGCATCACCCACTGCAGAGCTTTTTATTGTATCTTCCAGCTGGTGAGGCCAATTATTACTTAACCCATAAAACAATAAAACATTATGACACTGTTAGTGACTGAAAACACTATAAAACACTGTAATAATGAGCAGGTGCTTCACTGTAGCTGTTGCACTCCAGATCCACTCGGCACATATGCAATACGTGCGCTATGTGTAGATATGGTGGAGCTGTTGTGCACGCCGTCCATTAACTACATGTACATTAGCTTGGATCCTGTTTAGACGTGTTGATTAGCTAGCATCTAGCACCCAGTGGAGGTCAGCGGCCTTTTATTTGTGATGCTCGTTGTGTTTTTTCTCTTCTCAGAATCGCTGCTGACATTACAGGTTTTTACACCCCGAGTGGAAGCCATTACTCCAAATGAGCAGCTGTGTGAACGAAAAACTCCAACTTTTGCTAATCTTGTGTTTCCAACGAGAGTCTGTTGTCGACGGCAGACACACGTTTGGAAAGTTTACCTGCCAGAGGAATCTCTGTTCGTGTCTCGTTTCCTGGAATTATGGAAACTTGTTCTTCGATCTTAGAGGGAAGTAGACAAAAAAACAACAACACTAGAATACACGTCGTTACCTTCTGCTTATGCACAAATCATCCAAAAACTGCACTACCACTGATATTTTGTAGAACTATTATGTATGTCTTGGTTTAGATTTATGAATCATTCCTTAAATGCTCTTTGCTGCTGTAACGCTGCACATTTCTCCACTGTGGGATTAATAAAGGATTGTCTTATCTTATGAGAGGATGAGAACATCAGGTGATAAAATGCAAACTGTGTTGTTGTCTTTTAACCCTTCACATGTGCAGGTTTATGTTGTTGCACATGAGCTCCGTGTAATCCACAGATCACACTTCTGTCTGCACATTATCCACAGGAACAGCGTTACTGAGTTTTCTAAACGTACGTCTTCAGTCCTGAGCACCAGACATGATGGCAGGCGACTCCGATTAACTGTGATGACAGGAGAGACGTAAAATTCAGATTATTAGTGTGACGTGATGCCTCTAGGTCAGGGGTGTTGAATCCTGGTCCTCGAGGGCCGCAATCCTGCATGTTTTAGATGTTTCCCTGATTCAAATGATCAGGATGGTTATCAGGCTTCTGCAGAGCTTGATGATGAGCTGATGGAAGAGGGAAACATCTAAACCATGCAGGATTGTGGCCCTCGAGGACCAGGATTTGACACCCCTGCTCTAGGTGTAGCTAAGAAACCAGACACATTAACAAGTAAAATGACTATAATGTAAATATTCAGTTGTGTTCCTGCGGCCGGTCCCAGTTGGGCCCGACTCTGCGGCTCTGAGCTCACGTTGGTGGCCGGACGGATCGGAGCGTCGCTGATGTTTGCGTTGTAACGATGATTTCGAACAATGCCACCGCGCTGCCATTCTCATTTCACACAATTTATTGTGCTTATAGGCCAAGACGGGTGGAATGCTTTCAACTTTTATGGTACAAAGTTGTGCCAAGAGCGTTTTTCCCCGCTGCTTCTCTGAGGGGATTTCAAAGGGGGAAGGCAACACATGCTGTCATTCATGTCCTGCTGTTCGGATGGACCATTACGCTCATATCAGATCGGCGCTTTTGATGTGCCGAGTGACAGAGCAAAATAAATGGCGAGCGCAAGGCTGTGAAAGATTTGCAACGCAGTGCGTTAATTAACGAAGGTCTATACCAATTAGGCGCCCATGATTGGTGTGTGAATATCAGTGCAGTCACGCAGTTTGGGACTCTGCGCAAAGTAACACCACTGTTTACTGAACACAAAGACCGTAAACAAGCGCTGGCAACAAGTGCGCTGCCAAGTGTGACTCGCCGGGCATTTCAAAGAATTTATGGCTTTTCCAAAGAATTCAACGTCATCCCAAAAGGAAGACGAACATTGTTAACTTTATTGGCTTTTGGAGATATTTTGCTTTTAGGCAAATAAGATTAAAAGGCTTTTTTTTTTTTCTTTTCCAAACCCAGAATGAAAACGAGGATGTGCTGCATGTTAAACACGGCCACATTAAAGGCAGCCTAATCCACTTCTGCTGCACTACGAGCATTAACTAGTTTCTTCAGCGTTTGAAACTCGGTGATAAAAACGGAGATTAGTTTTTATATGATGGCATAATGATGAGCAGCAGAAGAAGCTGTGTTAGTTTCAGCTGAGTGGCAGAAAGTGAAACGACGACTTTTACAAAATCTGTGTTGAAAATTTGAAGTTTTTTTTACAACAAATGCTTCTAAGTTCTCACTGAACATGATCTGATGTTTGCTCTTTGCTGTAGGTGAAGCACGTTTAACAGAGCCAGGATTTATTTTTATTTTCTTGCCTTTGCTGGTAGTTTACTGGGCAGATAATAGATATCATAACGGTGGTTATCAGCTCTTTTCTAACCAGATTTTCTCCACCAGGCTCCCATAAAAGCGGGTGTTTAAACGAACCATTTGACTCTTCTTCTTCTGCACCAGCAGCGAGCTGTTTATTTCAGTCAAGAGCATCAGGCTGCTCTAATGAAGTGTTAAGAGGAATATAAAATAAAATAAAAAAGATTAAGGCAAAAAAAAGCAAGAGAGGAGTACTGGTAGAAAACTGTTAACTGCCTGTTTTACTTTTAGTGCAGCTGCTAGTTTCTCCTTCTCATCCAGGTGAGCTACGGAGGCATCCAGAGGAACTTCATTCTAACCTGAGAGCTGCACAGTAGAGCTCCTAAACTTTAAGCTTCATATTTAAAGAGTGCATTTTGGTCTGACACTGTCATGTAGTGATGGATACGTGAAATCCAAGCGAATATTCTCTGTGATAAATACAACTAGACTTTTCTAATTGGTGTCACATTCATTGCAATGCAAGGTGGGTCAGTGGTTAGCACAGTCGCCTCACAGCTAGAAGGTTGCCGGTGAGGACACCCGGGATCTTCCTGCGTGGAGTCTCCATGTTCTCCCCGTGCAGCGTGGGTTCTCTCCGGGTTCTCCGGCTTCCTCCCACAGTCCAGAAACATGCTGAGGTTAATTGGTGATTGTAAATTGTCCGTAGGTGTGAATGTGAGTGTGCTTGGTTGTCTGTCTCTAAGTGTAGCTCTGTGATAGACTGGTTACCTGTCCAGGTGAACCTGCCTGTATAGATAATGGATGGATAGTTGCAATACCAGCTGTGTAGAATCAGGACCAAGCATACAAACGTATTTATGCATCACCAACTGAATGCATGCAGTTTCCCACGACAGCATTGCGCTGCTGCAAATGCACGTTGAGTCGCATTATCACCGTACAGCAGGTTTACACATCCAGTACGATGCGTTCCTTCAGCTGAGAGTCTATATTGCTCACATATATGGTCAGGAAAAGAACCAGTGAAACTTCTTACGGCTGATTTAAATCCCTAAATATGAACAGAACCTCCTCTTTGGCAGGTGAGCTGTGCAGCATTAGTAACCATGGTGATCTGGCAGGTCAACAGAACCACCTTTAGGCTCAGAATTAAACGCTGAGCCATTAATCTCGCTCCGTAGTGCACAGGCCAATCAATCTGAAGGTGTCACGTTATGCAATTAGGAAAATTAACACGAAATTGAAACTTCAGGACGATATTCATCAGTTTAATTAACAGTGCAGCTCCGGCTTTATGCGGATTATTGTTCGTTAACTTTAAAACCTTCTGGATAAAAAGCCCCACAACAAGGTTAACGCTGCAGGTCTCGCTGAGAGTTTAGCGATGGTTAACACCTTTGGATGGAGCTCGTAAAAGGCATTGTAACCTCATGACTCAGCCGGTTAAAAAATAAATAAATCCCGTTCCAAGCTCCTATTTAAATTCCAGGTATGCAGCTCACCAAACAACCAAACAATCTGGGCAGCAGGATAAAAAACAGTCACGCAGGAAAAATGTCACCGGGTTTGACTCACAGATCTATTTATCGTTGTGTTTAAACAGGTTCTAATTGTAATAATATGTTCCCCTTTGTTTTGCTGTTGCTCGGCTCGACCCGGAGAACAAACACTTCATTAATCCAGCAGACTACATTAGGTAGTCAGTAATGAGGTGAATGTTTGAGGAATAAAAGCGATAATGACCCAAATGTTTGGTTCAGACATATATATAATTATGCATTTATTGAGGAGAGCGGTACAGGTCTGTTCTGGGACAATCGGAGGTCAAGCCAACCAACAGATGTGTCTCTTGGTTTACTTAGCGGACCTCCTGGTCCTCTTGTCCCAGGAGAAGTTGGCTCCGTAGGACTTCACTCGAGGCTTTGAGGACCTCTTCTCTGTTATGTCGTAGCTCCAACCTGGAGGGAAAACATCAGAGTGAGCGACGGGGGCGAGAGCGTCCACGTATGTTCACTTTGGACCGGGTCCAAACACAATGAGGTGTTTTGTAGACATCAACAGGCTGTGTGTAGTCAGAACGGCTCTAATCGCTTTCATGGTGCAATAAACAGAGTAGGGCAGTTTCCTTTGCTTAGTTTCAACAAACTTTCCCAGATGGCTGAGCTCTGCGAGTTGGAGTGAACTCTGCTGCTGCTGCACATGAAACCACATCGTCTGCATGTAGCTTCAGCTCCACCGGGCCGCTGTTCCACGGCCTAATGAGCTCATCTACAGCTTTCTGTTAAGAGTTTATTCCACAGGTGCTCAGAGAGGTGAGTTTATCTACAAGAATCTCATTTATGTTTCCTAAGAACAGTTCCTCTGTTTAAGCACATCACTACATCGTGTAAATGTTCATTTATGCAAAAAACTGACTGTTGAAATGATCGTTTGGTTAAAAAATAAAAGTGTCCAGCTGCCTATCAGGACGCTCTGGTGATGCTCAGGTTAGATTGGTTCAAAGTGGATCCAGATTAGATCTAGTTACTCCTGCACCGACCAAACCTCTCTGTGGTGCAGCAAACCTGGCAACCGCCGCACTAGTTCTAAGAGTCCCAGTGGTCCAGCTAGCAGCAGCGCTCAGCGTTTATCTCCTGTCATTACTACCAACAGAACGATTACTGAACTTGTTCCTCTAAGATTTAACTTGATGTCAGTCCAACCGTCTGTCCGTTAACTCTGTTTGAATTCTGCTAAAGTTCTGAGGCATTACTATGATGACTCTGATGGACTGTGATTGGTTCTACTTGCTTTGAATACAGCTTGAAAAATCGTTTACCATTTTTCTCGGCAAAAGCAATCGCATCTTCCTTGGAGGAGAAACTGAGCACCATGTTGGACAAAGGATCAGCACTGAAACACACAAAAGCACCGAGTTAGAGGGAAACATCCCAACATGATGCAGTGGAACAAACCCTGTGCTGAGGGTCTGAGGAACGAAAGCATGGAGGTGTTGGGTTCTTACGTTGAGGCCCAGCCCATCAGCGGGTTCTCCCAGCGCTCTCTAGTGTCAAAGTCCATCTTCCACTTCTTGGTGCTGTTGGCTCCCGACTGCATGGCGGTTTTAGTCGGGACAAAGATGTGGACCTTACGGGTTTTGATGTGCTCTTCGGGAACTCCTGTCACAGGCGTGATGTCCTAAAAGACAGAAATAAAAACCAAACATCCTGCTGTTAGTAAAGCAGCAAAAGCAGTTTTTGTTCCATTTGCAGAAAGTCTCGTTTGTATTTGTGCGTCTTTCAGCGCTCATGAACCTCCAGTTTCATCGTCAGGCATCATCACCTCACTCTGACAAAACGTTGATATTATTCGTCTTATGTTCGTCTATATTTCTGGGAGTTTCAGTAAAAAGCAGCTGAGCTTCTCTTCTGGTTCTTCACCTCTCAGTCCAGACGCTTCTCCAGTTCTGGCATCTCTTTCTAAGTTTCTCCAGCGACTGATTTGCAGCCCTTCAGGCAGATATTTTAAAAACTAAGTAACACATGAAGTATGACGGATCTTAAATCTACAACCAAAAACAAATTATTTGCAAATTGAAAATGATTCCCCAACTTTAAGGCTTCAACTGGAGCAGTCAGAGTTTTCCATTTGCACGACAACACGAGTGGAAACATCACACAGGGAGAGGTTTTCGGTAGCCAGCAGTCTGCTCGACACCGTTCTGACTTTCATTTGACTTGTTGACTGATGTGAAGAGTTCATGCGAAAAATATGTTTTCTGAAAGTCGGCTCGCAGGTGTTCAAAAATACAACTCTGAGGTCTGACAACATGTTGTTAATGTCAGAAAAATGGGGTTAGGAAAAAGTTTGGCGACTATAAAAAGCTCCTCAACTGCTTTATGTTTTAAACTTTTGTGCTTCGCATCAATCTCCGGAGATTTATTCTCATTTTTAACTATTGGGGTCAAAAAAACAAAAAAAAACTCAAATACATCTTTACTGTCAAACAACAAAGAAGCCTGAAAAACTCATGAACTATTTTTATAGACGCTGTGAAACAAACTAAAGGTTTGGATTGTAGTTCTTTATTATTCCTGTGATTTTTCTCTCTGCCAGCTGTGAACAACCACGTCTGAATCTTTCACGAGCTCCGACCTGCCAGAATTTCGCTATAACGTTTGATTTTTATGTTTTTTGTTCTGTTGCTTGTAAAGCATCAGGAAAACAAATAAAACAAGAAGCAGCAGCCAGGCGCCCGCATCAAAGAAAGACCAGCGAGCTAGCCGGACGTTTTCCAGTTTGATTCAGACCGTCCTCGTCGCAGAGCGGATACACGTCGCCATGGTAACCAGAGGATAACGTCGGAGATCGATAGCAGTCACCGAAAAGTCCCCGTTTCCACAGGACTGGGACATGATGGGAGCTAACCAAAAAAAAAAAAGAAAATGAAAATGAGACCAGTTGGTGTTTTTACAGCCCAATCTAATCACTTCCTTAAAAGTTCGACCCGACTCCTGGTCAAACCTGTAAAAGCAGTTTATGACACTAAACAACTGGCTAATGATGATAATCGCTGCGTTTTAACAGCTTTAACTATTATTCGATTCCTAACTAGTTTGTTGTTCTTATTTCATAAAACCAGCTCAGAATGACACGACTTACAAAAAAAAAAAAAATGACACCCTCTGTTTCCCATTTTAATATAAAATATTAACTGTAATAATCAGCATTTCTGACAATAAAACTATTTGATCAGATTCAAGATTCAAGAGTTTTACTGTCATATGCACAGCAAAACAGGTAGTTGTACTACACAATGAAATTCTTACTCTGTTCAATCTCCCGAAAAAGACGACACATTAAAAATAAATAAAGCAAGCCAATAAGAACAAGAACAACAGATAGACCCTAACAGGCATTAACGATGTTTTAACTCTATTTGAAGACACATCAGCAGTTTCCACTTGTATTCATCGCCCAGCTTCAATTTAGTATTTAGGGATTTTTTTTAGATTGGCTTCATATTTTATTCTATTTATGTGATCGTATTGCCGATAATCCACCGTCTCACTCCATCATATTAACCTGGAAGTACCACTGTTGCACTAATCTCTATGAGTCATGATTTTAGTGGAAGTGGAATTTGTTTTCCACTTTAAAAAAATCTGACAATTATTATATTTTTGGTGACAGAAGCTCCCCACGTGTCTGCAGAATGATGTGTAGGCATCACTGTAGCATCACAGGGCTTCATTTATTATAGTATTTTGTGATAATTTTAACCTTTAATCAAAAAAAAAAACTGCAGCTTCAGCAATTTGGATATTTTGTGATTTACACGAAATTTAAAAAATCATTCAGACACACTCGTTGACATGAGCTGCCTGCTGGACACACAGTTAGCTGAGTTAGCGGTGAGCTAGCTTTCTGTTTATCCGTGTCAGGCTCAGTGAAGGTGGGTAAACACAACAGAAGACGAGTAACAGCAAAGAGAAAAAAAAGGGAAATTTAACAGCCGTCTCAACGCTGCAGCTCCTTCTCCTTCGCATTTAGGTTGATGAAATTAACGCCTAATACTTGAGACGATTTATTCCAGTCGGTCAGAAAGTAGGCCAGCGCGACAATCGGAGGAGGAGTGGCCTGTGGGCATACTAAATGCATATTCCTGAGCAACCGGAGCCCCTTCAAGCTCCTATCAAGGATCTGGTCCAATTCTTCAGGGAATTAGCAAACAAGCAATGGGAAGTCGGCGACAAAACACAGACAAACCTCCCAGCACGCCGGCAGCAGCCACCCAAGAGCGAGGGCTTTCCACAGCGGCTCTCCTTTCAATGCAAGAATTTTACACATTTCAATGGCCATTACAACTTCAAAGATTCAAATTTTCATCATTGTCTGTCATCTGCCAGTTGATTTGTAGAAAGGGGGTCATTTTGCATGAACCCCACACAAAAGCCCGTCTTTCCTTTGGCAAAGGAGCGTCCAATGGCATTTAAGCCTAGTAAATTACAGGTCCAACTGCTAAACTGCTGCTTGTTTCAGCGAGACTCCTTTTTTTGCCAGGCTAAGAGGCAAGACCAGACTGAATTTAATCATAAACAAGATCTGCACATTGAAAAGATTGTTAAAATGAAAGGGAAAAGACGAACAAAAGGGGGAAAAAAAACTTCACAAGTGCTTGGTAATTATTTCCGGCTGCCCTATCTACTTAACCTTAACAATTCCTTCTTGTCACAAAGAGGAGGAAAACATGTTCTCTTCACCCAGAGGGGGTAATGGTTCATGACACAATAACACACAAGACAGTGTTAAACAGCAACAAAATGAGATGCCAGGCTTTTCTCTTCTTTTTTTTTCATCTTGGAGCCGCAGAAAGCAATCAAAAATGTTTGAAAACCTCGTGTTCTGCAAGATATAAATTTTTATTTTGAATGGACGACGTTCAAAAGATCTGTGGGGAGGTAAGAAAAACTTCCTGGGAGTTTTGGAGCAAAGACAAGAACCATTAAAATACTTTGCGCACATGGACTGTAACACTTTTGGATTGAGGACGGAAGAAAATATCTGAAAAAAAAAAAAAAGTACCTTTGAGTTGAGGTAAATCAAATTTGCAGTCAGAAGCGTTTAGCGTTCTGCGGTCGGCTCTGTTCTGGGGGACAGACGCATGAAAATCCCTCCCTGAGACGCATTAGAAATTATACCCCCGGGATTAGCAGGCCAGACTACGGTTACGCGTATGTACGTTACATAAACCATAACTGACACATGAGGCCCACGTATGGTACGTCGGTGCGATAATTTGTCCAGATGTAGCAGACCTTAAATCACATCTTAGGCGTGGATGAACACAAAAGGTCCTTCATGAATGAGGGAGGATGTGTCAAAACAAAGGCTCTGCCAAATCACTGAAAACACTCCGCTCATTATTTGGCATTGTTTGCAAAAAAATACGAGTCTAGACTTCTATGATACTCGCATGCATTACACTGGAAGCTAGGAGGGTTATCGGCATAACAGGCTCACCCACAATCCCCAGATTCACAAAGGGAATGATTGTGGCTGGAATGTGGTGTGTTCCCAGGAAGACTAGAGAGGGCCATCACAAAAGGAAAACCCACACGGTGGGCACTTTTTCTTCTGCCATGTACAGGAAGCGAAATGAGAACTATCAAGTTTGACACTATTCACAGGGCCTTCACGGGGCCCTACAATACCTGGCTGGGCAGACAGAATGCCGGGCTTAAGAAAGGGGGGAAAACGGCTGGCAAAGTCTCCGTCACGTGAAAGCGTGTCGATATTTCTGACACCTCCAGGCTACGTGCCAAATAAAGAGCATAGGGGCTTGTCGCTGTGGGGCCGCTGGGCCCACCAGAATGCTGAAAGCTGGTACCCCTAATGCTCCAGCAGAGACCTGGGATGGAAGATTTCTGTGTAAACAAGAAAAGAAATCTCGCCGTGTTTAAGTCTGGGGAAACTGCAGGAAATAACGAGCGATCAAAAAAGAAAGGATACGGTGTGAAATGCCTCTAAATCAAACGCTCAAATGAACTGTATTGAGATTAATGTGAATCTTTTCCGTCTCCGTTTGTAAAAGTCCAACAGGCTCCGGTGCCGCTGATGTTCAATAAAACCGACTCTTCTGCTCTCTGAGAAGCTGCGACTTATTACTGTTTGGAAAACAACAAGACAAAGCCGATCTTATTTCCATTTCGTCTTCAGCCGAGCGTCGGTCTGAGATAGCGGCCCAGAGACAACATTGTTGGAGGGGTGTCGTTTCAGCTACCAGAACAAAATACGGTCCTGGAAGTCCAGTTTGAGTAACTGATCCACGAGCCGGAACGTTTATCTGATGCCAACAAGCTGCACGGCGGAGCATAATCCTGAGAGACAGGACTTTACACCTCTGGAAAAAAACTGCGAGGCTCACAGGGTAAACAGCACAAGCATGCTGTTCGGGTTACAAGGTAATATAGCAGGAATGTGTGTTTGTACGCATTCAAATAAATGAGGTTACATTTTTCTCGTGGCGCCGCTCTCTGTGTGTGTTTCCTCTCCGGGATGGAGTTTCACTTTGTTTGACCAGCGAGCGGCGGCCGACATATTTGTCCGATTACATGAACGGAGGAGCTTTTATTTATCTTTTTCTACGTACAACAACAAGTATTTCCTCCATGCTTGTCAAAATTTTTGTGGCCATTTCTCCGGCTCTGGCTCAGGACGGTGGCATCCCTCTCGTTAATCTGGTCCACAGAATTGGCTGGCTTGTGTTTCTAGAGATGTGGGCAGTGCTTAGCGGGGTGTCTGTTTCTGTAAGTGTTCCTCCAGCCGCCGCCGCTCCCGTATCGTTTAGCACATCTTGTCAGTTTCAGATGATTTGCAGGTGAATGTCCACGTTTCCTGCCGTTCATTTCCCACAGTTTATACAAAGAGAATATTAAACCCAGTTTTGTCTGCTCAGTGATATAAACTATGCTCTCCATATTATTACTGATATCATTTGCAGATCTGGACAAAATGAAAGAGACGTTTTTCTTTTATTTTTTTTATGTTTTCCAAGAGAACAAATGTAATTTAGCCTATAAAGTGGTTTCCCCAATAATAAAATATCTCTATACGATGAAAGTCAGACGTTTTCTATGCATGTTTAAGTGAAGTAATGCACATCAGATGGGTGTTTTTAAAGCAACCAATTAAATATTGTTGAAATTATCTCCAGCACGAGGAAACCTGAACAGCGCTCGATACCGCCGGGCGTCCTGGGGTTTGGCAAACACGGACGAGGGCTCGAAAACAGGTACGTATGAGGACCTGGACTTCCAAACGCACTACTGTTCATTCACTTAGCGAGCTGAGCGGGCCTGTCTTTTTCACTCAATCATCGGATACTCCCTTCGTGCACATTTAGAAAAAGACTATTATTTTAAACATAAAGCAAGCCATGAAACGGAAATTCACATCTGTTCTTACAATGATCCAGGACGACTCAATTACTGCTACGATGAGAACGATTCGCTCTCCGGTGCGGCGGCGGGCCGAGACGATGTGGGACGCAGAACATGAGCAACATCCACGCTTGTTTTGTTTAAGTGAAGGGTTTTAATCGTGACTAATTACTATCCCTTGAGCTGAAATGATCGTTAATTGACCGATCAAGTAAAACCTGATTCGAACACCTCGTTAACTCCTTGTGAGGATTTGCTGGATTTCTTTGGCTCAGACACACATTTAAATGAAAACATCATAACATTTAATCAATAGTGAAAATAAGCAGACACATGTGCCTTCCCATCCAGGTACAGGGTCACGTTGTCTAAACACATTGTTACTGGTGTCCTACTTTTAAGGCTTGTTAGGGTTTACAAATCTAAACGGAGGTACACAGAGTATTTTCCTGTTAGTGCAGTAACCAAACACACGGGCAAACAAACAAATAAAGGATGTCTGTGCTCCACTGCTTCAGACAAAACATTTCTAGCATCACTACCAGATTTTTAAGGACGCCGTGACAGCCGTGACACAAGTCAGGTCCGGCCCGTCACAGCGCGAACACCTGTATGCCAAAACCGCAGCCCGGCAGCCGGAGGGGTCGTGAGGTCGTCGGAGCTGAATCATGTTGAGTCAGCGTGCGCTGAAAGCCCAAACACATCACCCTTAACCCCCCACTGTCCGGCCCACGCCCAGACCGAGAGGCTCACTCATCAGCCTCGGCCGGCTCCCACCTTCAGACGTCTTTGAAGTGGGGGGAAAAAAGCGTGCCAATTACTGATCGGACATAGGGGGCGTCTCTGATAGAAACAAATATTGTGCTGCTTGCTCATGTGTGGGAGCGGCTGGACGGCGGAGAACGAGAAGCAGCTGGCACGAGGGTCATCGCGAATCTCGCGTTACACATACCGACGAGGATCGGAAGGAGAGGACAGACGGGGGGTCATTTATGAATATGTCGGACTGCAGACACGCTTGTTTGTTTGTGTGCGCGTCTCAGATGTCCTCTTTTATGTTAAACAACTATAAATAAGCCCGAGCTGCGATCGCATGTCGAGCAAAAGTGCGCCGCTGTTCTGTTTTATTCATGTCGAGTGAATATCTTTAAGGTTTGAACTGTTAAGTGGACAAAACTTGCAGATTAGAATCCAAATGATGAATAAAAAATGACGTATAGATTATTTTGTAAAGGGAAATAATCCGTACTTGCTGCACACAGTGAGGCTGTAACTACTTCCTCAATCGTTTCTGCTACATCTTACGCTGTGAAACTCAAACTGCAGCAGAAATCACACGTTAACTTTCTGTTCAGGACAAGAAATCGACTGAAAAGTAAGAAAGAAGAAAACTTGTGATGGCTGTAAAATTCGAAAAAATAGCTGTTGGCTTACAACCAATGAATAAGTGGAAGTGTAGGCAAACAGGAGTGGCAAGCCTTTTTCATCCAATCTGCAAACACAACACTTAGCAGCTAGACAATTCCTAAAACTAGCCGGCGCTGACAGGGCTGAGGAGTCCTCTTAAGAGGCTTAGTCTCTATGGAAGTGAGTGTTAATGAATGAAATACTATTTAGTGGATGATACATAATAAAGCCTCTTGTCTGGCACTCTTCAAAGACCAACATCCTCTGACCCGCTACTCCAAACTTGAGCCGAGAGATTTTTTTTTTTTTTTTTTGCGTTAAGCGCGCCGTATGAGAGGGCAACCAGACAAAACAGACACTTAAGTTGTCTATGTGCAAAAGGAGGAGGGAGGAAGAGAGTGGGAGAGGAGGATGAGAGGGAGAGAAAAGGGGAGTGGGGCGGTGAATGTGGTGGGTCACTCTGTGTCTGAGGCTAGACAGGCTTAGAGAATATTCACCCGTGAACTGCAGACTTTAACTGCTGCTAAATATATCCTCATAGCGGGGACAGATGGATTTTTTTTTATTGTGATTTAGCATCTTTGTTGTCCTGATTATCCCCCAATGTCCAAATGTGAAAGAAGAGGCCTGTTTGAAGGCTGCTTTCACACTTTCCCAACACTCTGCATCAGGGAGTCTGTCGCTCCAGATTTATCTCGACTGATAGACAAAGGATCTCTCAATCTGATTTCAATTTGGCTCTTTAAAAACAACCAACAACAGGCCTTTCGACCGAACCGCCCCGCCGCAATCAGGCCCCCACATCTTTCGCGCAGATGTGATGTCACTTGCCAAGCGAGCTTTAAATTCGCAAGAAGCCAAAGATTTCAGATTAGTAAACTCAACATGCCAATCATCAAATGGGCTTACCAATTTAATAGCCTCTTCCTCTTTTCCCCGTCCTCCTCCCTCCTTCTCCCTCAATTCCCCGCAGCCTAATAACTGTCCTCCTCTGTCTCGTAAAACCCTAGTGCCTTTAGAGAACTCTATAACAGGGCTTCACAAGCGCTTTAAGATTATGGTGTTGTCTTTATGTGGAGAGAGGGAGCGCGCTTGGCCGCGGCTGGAGCAAGGAGTCGACGCTCAGACACTCGGGCGTAAGTGGGGAGATATTGTGTTGCATATCGAAGCAGCTGTTATGGTTATAACCGCAGAGTTGTTTCTGCAGAGGGCCGCAGAGAGCAAAGCGAAAAAAGGCCCGACTCTAATTGACTGAGGTCACAGACATTCCGTGTAAAGCTGTGTATCAGTGGCCAGCCAGTCGGACCCTGGGAGCTGCCCAGCATGCTTAATCAAACAGTAATTACAAACAAAAGCAGGTCGGCATGGGCACTCCAGGGAACAGCTTTGGGCACTGGAGCTCCATCACGCAGGTCTATTTGTCTGGCACCGCTTCTGAAATTCACACAATGGCCTCAAAGTTTAGCTCGTAAAAAAAAAAAAGGTCAAACTTCGGATTTCAAATAGAAAAGATTGAAACAGACAGGATTGCGACTAAATGTTGTTTTAATTATTTAATCTATATATTCTCAGAGCTTTTTTCTAATCTGTTGCGGATTAAAAAAAACGAAACAAACAGTCCAAAACCCAAAGATACTTGATTTAATCTCATAAAGCAGCAAATCCTCACACTTCAATAACAGGAACTCAGTAAGTTGAGGCAAGAAAAATTTACTAAAAGCTGAATTATATGTCTTTTAAGCTGCTGGACATGTAGTGTGCTGAAGGTTTTCAGACCTTTTTTGGTCAGAACAGTCATTTAATCTGCTGTTATTATAAAAACATTGCTTAAATCTGCAGTAAAATTGCCCACAAATGCCATCAAACATCCTTATCACAGAATTAGTTCAGATTTTTGACCTGCAGGAGTTCCTCGTCCTTCATAGCCTAAATCCGTCTGTAATGGAGACGGCCAAACAAACAAACTGTAGACACGCAAGTTCCTGTAAGGTTTGCATTTTTTGGACAGATGAGAACTAAGGACAAGATAATGAGCGTCGCACAAACATTCAGTTTTTTTGGAGCAAATTCAAAATATCGTTTGCCCCGGCCAAAATGCAACCTCATCTAAACGAGGTTATTCAGAAACGCTCACCACACGGCGGGCAGCGCACCGCGTCCTGCTCGGCCCGGTCGGCAGAGGCGGTGTACGAACCCGGCATAACCCCTCAGCGGATCGAGATCTTTGTTTGATTGGTCCAACCAGAAAGCAATTCACACTTATTGACAGCCTGATGAATGACTGTCGTGCTGACATGCGCTGAATGCCCAAAAGCGAGAGTGCTCTCGTTGCCCTCTTCCATGTGAGACGGAGGCCACTGTACTGTAAACAGCTGAGGGCCTCTCTTTCTGGCCTGTCTGGGTGAGCATTAGAGTACTTCCCGCCGTCGCCAGCAACAGCATGCCACAAAGGAACCTCTGTGGCCGACAACACTGAAGTGGCCACTGTCTTTTTCGTGAGTCTCAGGGTGTCTCACAAACTTTTTTCCATGCAAGCTTCTTTTCTTTCACCCCCCTCCCCATTTTTTAGAGGCCCTTTTTTTCCTCTCCTCTGCTGTTCCTCTCAGTGGCCCCTACTGAGAGGACAGAGACAGACACTCCGCCCAGCCAAAGGTTTGTCTGCCAGTATGGCCAGCTTTGGTCTGGGACAAAAGCACACTGACGCTGCCCACACTGCTCTGCTCCCCCCTCCACCTCCACCCCCACCCCCAAATAACAAGTCCACAACAGACTCCCACATTCTCCCCAAACTCCCTCTTTCTCTGTTATCTTCTATCTCCTTCGTCTTTTAATGACAAAGCATTAACTTCAAAGATCAGCCTGTGTTTTGTACAGTTGGTGCGCCGCTAACCTCACATGCATGCTTATCATTGTTTAGGCTGTGCTGCAGCACTTAATGAAAAGAGGCTCCAAAGACCCCGTCTGGTGCAGAGCTACGAGCTGTAAAAACCCAACTACAGCCATCCCACATCATTTATGGAAGAAGTAATCCTGTGCAGTCACCTGTTGTCCTGTAAACTGGCATGCTGAAGTGAAAAGTGCTTTTGGAGCCACACCAGGTGACAAACACGTCAAAAGCTGACAAAGTGACGACTCACAGAAAGGCCGAGATGTTCGGCAGACGGAGAAAACACATAGAGGTTTGATAATGCAGCACGCTGGCATGCACTTAAATAATTAGTTTTATGCTCATAAACATCACGTATATGAGAAACTGTAAACCAGAAAGCCTGTTTCTATAAGCGAAATAGGATTTTAGAAAAACTTCACTTTCCTGCAAAAGTTTACGGGACAATTTCTTGGCCGTGTCTGCATGTATTCAGCAGGGCAGCAACTAACAAGTGTTTTCATTATCTAAAAAAAAAAAAAACACCCTCCTCAGGTTGTCTCATATCTTCAGTTTGATTGATTTGTCTTTATAACAGTCCAAAACCTAAAGATTTTCCATCTACAGTGATGCAGACAGAGAAAAAGCAGCAAATCGTTGAAACAGAAGAGTGGGGATTATTGAAAGTTTCTTAAAAGTTGAACTGATTATCAACTAACTTATTAACCGATGGTCAGTTAAGCTTGTGTGTAATCCTTTGACATGTATGCTTCAGGAATTCAGGGGGAGAGGAAGTGTTGTGGCAGCAGAGAGGCAGGATCAATGTGATAAAAAATAAAAATTAAAAAAAGCCTCTTGAAGTGTAAATGTACTACAAAACTGCATGTAAACATGTTAGCTGATTGTGTGTGGCCTGGTTTGCCTGTTCGCACGCGGATTCAAAATCAAAGCAACAAACGCACACTGTTCCCACACTTAACTTGATAAATATAAACACTAATGAATAATCCTCACAAGCACCAGAATTCTCCATAGTGGAACATCCATCCATCCACCTAAAGCTGAAAATAGTTTTCTAAAAGTGAGGTTACCTCTATCTGCTCATTTCTGCTCGAGGTTACAGCAGCCTCTAATAGTACGACACACCTGAATCTCCAACTGAACTCATCAGGGGCCGTGTACGCACCAGGTTTTGGCCAAAACAATAAAAAAAAAAGGAACCAAGCAAAAGTTTTAGAGTGATCGCGTGAACATATTACGGCTCTGCCACGCCAGTAGGGGCAACGCAGTGAACATGCAGCTCAAACAGGAATTGTTGGTGCTAAACGAAGGCGCCTCCAGCGAGTGTCTAAGCTTGAGCCTTTTGAACAGAGCAAAAATAAATCACGAGTGTTTCTGATCACAGCCAGTATTCAGTCAGTGATAACCCGGGTTGAGGCTCGGCGGTATGCACGGCGGAGCCAAGACACAACACATACATGTTATGACAATCCTTCACTACAATGCCGCCACTCTTTCCTCTTTATTAACGGATGTGAAGACGGATTCCACGGCAGTGTGGCTGGAAGTTCATGGTTATGTCAGGGGCAAATTAGTTTGCATTATACTGAGAGGTGTTTTAATACATCAACATTTCTAAAAATTTAAGGTGGACAAAATACTAGAAAATAAAAGCCATTGTAAAAAGAGACAACACAGCAAAATGTACAACATGGGTCTGCATTAACTAATGAGTGTTAAGCTTTTAATTTGTTCCAAATCCTGAATGAATTTTTTCTTTCAAATGAAAGCTGATCTGATTTTTAGTCCAATCAAACTCTGCCACATTCAACCTAAACTCTATTCAGTAAAACACTCAGTAGTTCTTCTTTAATAACTTGCCATCAGAAGCTGCGAGGACTGCAAAGAGAGGATTAATCTGAGCTGTGAGGCTTCACAGAACCAGGAATGCTAACCTTTTACGATTATCTTGTCACAAAAGCCCACTGTCTAGTACAACCTCATTTTGGCAGCATATTAGGAGAGTTTTTCTTTTTTTTTTTTTTTAACAGTTCTTCTAGAAAAGTAATTGGAAGACAGTAGAGCAGACAAACACCAATCCATGTGTCACGTTGACTAGCGAGGGATCCTTACCAATTTCTCATTAATTGTAATAAGCTGCGTGTCTTGTCCTGGTTTCTCTGCCAGCCTCGATGTTGATGTGCTTGTAGACCTGAAAACCATTAGGTAGACGTTACACGCAAAGCACAAACCGCCGGAGGCACACAAGTGACACAGAAGTAAATGACACACACAAGTGACGCTCGGCAACCGCCGACTATCTCGGAGGAAGCGGTGGGGCGAGGACACAGTGAAAAGGAAAGGACAAGGAGGGAATCCCCCCCGCCACCTATTAGTTCTGTCTGGTGAATCTCTGGCAGACTCTCGCTCTCATCCTAATGACAGGACGTGCTTCATGTTGGCTGTGGTCAACTGTCAGGCGAGGACTGTGTGGCTCTTTGTGAAAGTGCAGCCGTGTCCTGTCACAAAACCGCAATGTGCCATCACGGCTGAGCCAGGGGACGGCACATTCCAGCTCAGGTCCAGAGAATCACAATTTTATATTTATTTAAAATGCATGTCTAATCAACAATAAAGTCTTAGGTCTCATATTTATCTAAAACATAAAGAAAACTGACTTGAAATCCCTCTGACCAACAGAGCTATGGTTTTGAGTTTAGAGGTTCTTATTGAAAAAAGGTTTCTGCTCCTTTGCTGGATGAAGACTTGTAGAATGTTCTCACTTACAGAGAAATGGAGAAAACAAACGAGTGTGTGGAAACAACTGGTTTAACACATTGTTCCACTGATTTAACAGACTAATAAACTGATTAAAAATGAAAATAAACGAATTTTTTTAAGCACAAAAGTCAAATATGTGTTGTTTCCACATCAAAGACGACAGCTCCACTTTTTCCTTTTGATAGTGTCATAAATTAAACGTTTGCAGCTTTCGCCTGCTGAAGTCCACCAGTTATATTTTACCGCTGATAATGAAAACAGTATTTGTTCCGGTGTAATTATATTTATGACGCTTGAAACGAGTACCATGTGCAACAGTTTGTTAAACTCTTTGTTCAAGTATTGATCTGCCTTTTCCCTTACTTTAGCCAGCAAACCGTCTAAATAATTGATGGTACTGATTTATGATCATTTTTATCTTTACCAGCTCGCCTTTAGGCCACAAAACTCATTCACAGTTTGACAATTTAATTTGCATTTGGACATGTATAGTTTGGTTGCACAATCAAACCTGTCATCTAATAACGACCTCGTCTAATTGATGATGAGGCCAGTGTCGAATTATAAGAGCCTATTAGTTGTATTTGTGCAAAGAGAACAGATCACACTGTTTGATTCTGTACAAGAAAACAAAACCTGAAAGCTAATTTAAAAAAACTATCTTAATACAAGTCTTCCTGCAACATGCACTGGACAAAAAAGTTCCTCTTGCTTAATGCTCACTCTTTGCACAACTTCTATTCCTGACAAAGAATTAATCTTTGCACAAAATGTTTTTAAGCAGTAGTTAAGGGGTAATTCAACAGGCACAGAGAGGCAGGCTTGCACAAATTACGCAAAAATTCATGATTAGAGCAAATGAAAGTGAAATACGTCAGCTGACTGAGTTCAAAGTGAGAGATACTAACAAAACTAAATGATGTATTACCGTCAGTCTGTACCTCATTATGTTGTGGTGAGAGTTTTGGCTGTTCATGGCATTTTCCAAAATGCATCTAGATTTTGCTGAGTGCAAATAAAAATCAATCAATCTGTCAATATGATAGCAGAGCAAGTAGGCAGTCACTGATCATCTCATTCATTGTATTCATTGTCAAATGAGATTGGAGGCATATAATTTAACTGCCCTGAGTGCCAGGAATAATGACAGTGTATTTATTTTCCAAAATCCCAGATACTGTCTACTGTGATATCACTGTAGCACATCATCTCCCAGCAGATACTTTATTATCACATCCTGCACCTACATATGCTTAAAATCCACAATATATCCAACACATTTACAGTATTTGATTGTGACTATTTCGTGATACAGTTGCCTGCCTTCAATGTCTGTTGAATGACAGAAGACTAGACTTCAGAGAATATTTTGGAGCAGCACAGAGGACAGAAAAGGACAGCATGGAACAACACAAACAGATGGAGCTACTGTAAGAAATGCGTTATTAGTATTTGTATAATTAAGATCTGGTGACTAAGAATCCTACCATGAAGTGCATGGATGTAATAACAGGACATATTTCACCCAAAACCACCTTTAACCATCAATGCAAAGGCGTCTTGACATAAAGTCAAGACTGTGCTGTGCTAGTTTGATGCTAGCTGTTAGCTTCCTTGCTGCAACTGTTGACTGTGAGGTTAACTGTGGAGAGAGACAGTCTTTAGGTCTTTACATGTTTTATTAAATAAAGTTTCCCGTCCCGCCGATTATTAGTGACGGTATGCAAGACGTGTTGTGTGCAGCAGCGAGCGACGTTTAATTGTGTTAGTTCCTAAACTGATTTCTAGCTCGACCTAGCTTTAGCTAATTAGCCGGCTAACCAAGTGCAGTAAGGACATTAACGTTATCTAATAGCGCGGGCAATCTGAGGCCTACACGTGCAAGCAAGGACGTAGTTAAGTATGTTAAGTCATACTTTATACCCAAAAGAAATCTGAAATCTTTTGCCATTCCTTATTAAAGCGCTCCAACGCTGGTTAGCTTACAATCACTTATTAGCCTGTGACGTGACAGACGCACGGCCTCCTCGTTTAATCGACTTTTTACATTAAAATGTGCCGCTAACTCAACTCACAGCAACACGCAGGAGTATAACATTGACAAACAAGCAATATGGAATTACCTGACAGAGTTCAGGAAGATTTTAGAGGTTACATTGATCGCTGATAAACGTCCCAAGCCGAGAAGTGACATTGAGGACGCCATGTTTGTTGTCAACAACGAAGTACGGCGGCCGCGAAGGAACAAACCGAGCGACGGCGAGAGAGCGAGAGCGAGAGAGAGAGACAGCTGGCAGATGGAGGGCTGGTGCCAGAGACTAAAATTACTTTACAAGACATGTCCAGACACATCAAGCATCTATTTTCTGCGCTGATATTTGTTTCGTATCACAAAAACGATGCTGATAGTTTAATATGAAGAAAAGAAGCTGCATATTGAAATAATTTCGCTTTTTGGTGTTTAGTAATTGCCTCATAATTGAGGAAGAAATATTTCTGCAGATTTTCCCTGCTATTTTTTGTGTGTGTCTGCATGGAAATGTGATCAATATGTTGTACTGTGTAATATCCTAAATTATTGTTTGGCTAATCTGTGGTTCAAATATAACCAAAAGTTTTATTAAACTTTGTTGAGTTTTTGAGTTTCCTCTATCATGTCTCAGTTTAAGCAAGTGGGACGTGCATCTAATGTGATGAAATAAAAATATAATGCATGTTCACGGTGTGTAAGGCTAAACCACAATTACTGATACAATAAATAAAGTTATTTTTATCATAAATCTGTGTTTTGTGGAACAGAAAACGTGGGATATGTGGATAAAATCCTCTGCTGGGAATATGAAAGAATTCATATAGTATAGTTTCTCCCAGATGAGCTCAGAAACTGTTTATAGCTTCTTAGAAGATGAGAGTAATGCTTGTTTTCAGCTAGATGCTCATCTTGCAGCATCACTATGCTAGACTGTATGTAGGTTTTCCTTTCTATCAAACACATGCACCGACACTCTGATATGTTTAAATATTCACCAGAGATAAAACAACACAGACCGAAAGAAGTATAAGGAAAAAAACTTTTATTGTTTCACTCTTCATATCTGTACAAATACCATCAAACTTTGTATGTACATATGACATTTACATAAAAAATACAAAACTATATATTCATAACAGAATTTTGTATTTCTCTTGCGATGCTTGAAAATAAAAATGCATTCTGAGGAGAAAAAAAAAAGGGGGAAAAAAAAAGGGAAAACAAACCAAACAAAAAGGAACAAAGTGAAGAAGTCTGATATAGTGTGGAGTACTGCAGTACATTAGTCCTATTTAAGCTCTGTGAGAGCAATATGGAGCACATTGGCAAGAAGACAGCTCACAAATGTTAATGGCACATTGTTTCCAAAATAATCAAGTATCATCCAAAACTTACCTCTGCTCTAATGTGGTGAGACGAAATAAATGCTATGGAATTACGTCTAAAGTTGTCGTCTCCTTGTGGAAACACACCTAAAGGGCTAAAAACCGAAGTTAAAAAATAAGAAAAGAAAAACAAAATGGCTCTTTTTTTCTTTTCCGTTTCATCACTGCTGTGTTGCACCTTTCGCGGCGCTCTTTTGCAAAAAAAACCATTGAGAGAATCCCTTTGGTCAGTTATTATAGTTGTAAACAAACCAGAAAACACTTCTGTACATAAAATGATTGATATATTCCCAATAAATAAACACACAGTCTAAACATGCATTTACGTATGTGTGACATAAACATCTGTGATAGAGATTTGACAGAACAAGCAGATTTTTACAGCTCAGGGAATGCAATTTACAGCTTGTAGAGGACTTATACTTACACGGTAACATGACAAATAAATAACACTGTTTTTCTTTGGACAAATATATTTCTTCGTGATAAAAAAAAAAAAAGTAAAAGGGACAACAACAAAAAGAGAGGGGAAATGAGTGGTAACACAATATATCATGGTAGATGATAGCCTGACAATGTAAATGTATAAATTATAAAACACAAAAAAAGTATAAATAAACATCTAGCAGACTGAACTATATGTATACTTCCTTTTTCTTTAAAAAATAAATAAGCATACACATAATGTACAGTATGGACATGATTCCTTGCCCTAGGACTGTTCCCCTAGTGATGGGAGCCTATCCATCCAGTACAGAAGATAAATGGAAATAGGCCATGTAGTCTGAGTCCTCATCTTCCTCATCCTCCTCCTGGTCTTCTGTAATGGCTATATGGGAGAATATATGGTAGCTGTTGTATGAATACGGACCACAACAGCTCAGAATATCACTGAATGTCAAAAAAAAAAAAAAAAAAGCTCACAATAAAGCCACTGGCACACAGCCTCCCTTTTGTTTCTCTTTTTTCATGTGTGTGTGTGTGTGTGTGTGTGTGTACATGATTGTGTTTGTGTATGTGTGGCGAGTGTGTGTGAGGAAGAATCTGTGTGACTTGGCAGCAACAATTACTGTGGCATCCCCAATTATACAACGTCCATTTACATAATCTAGCAAGTCAGGGCTGCAACATGAGAAAACAGAGGGATGATGGAGAGAAGGGGTGGCAGGGGAAGGTGGGTTAAGTGGGGTGGTGGGGGGAGGAGGAGGAGGAGGCTGGGTGGCGGGTAAAAGGGGGCACTGGGGCTGATGGTTCCAGTGGCTCGGGTCTCTTTTTGGGCAGATTCCTGAAAGCAGACACACATAACACAGAAAAGTGCTCTTGTGTTCTCGGATTTGCTAGTTTCGGATTATTAGTTTTAGCTTCTGGCTCAAACGTACAGGGAGGGAGGACTCTGTGTCGCAGCCTGGCCTTAGCAAGCAGGTCAGAGATCATCAACACAGTTCTGAGGTATTTTTCTTTTCCTTTTTACAGAAGAGATTTACATTGGACACATATATCTTTAAAAAAAAAAAAAAAAAGCACACAAGCGAGCGCAGGAGTGACAACACAAAAAAAAAAAGAAAGAAAAACAAAAACAGGCAGTCCCTCATTAATCCAAATGGATTTCTGTTACATATTCTGGTAGACAGCACATTCACTGGAAACAACATGGATGGTAGAAAGTTAGCTGTTAACTTCTTTTTTTTGTTTTTTTTCCCTAGAAGTAAGAGAGTGCGGTTCTACAAGCTTATGCTCATCCTGCACACTGTAAAATTATCACATTTATATTTTGCTCATGAGGTGATCATAAAGTTGGTCCCTTGGATTCATACCTTAGGCACATCACGTTAGGTCGGTCAGGAGAGGGAAACTAACAAGGAGACATTCTCATAAATAGCAACTTGGAATGTAAATCTGATACTTCCTTGAGGCTATTGTTCAATTTGATGGTTTTCCGCCCAGATCCGTGAGCTCGTGAGCGGCTCACGCTGGTCTACAGGTAGGTAGTTCACACGAATATCAATCTGCTGTCATTGTCACTTACATGGCACCAATGTTACAATCACCTTATGCACGTCATATGAGTATATTTGAACGTATTCTCTTCTTGTTGGCATGTTGGCAGTGTGGTGTATGTCACATGAGGCAGTGCATTTTGAATTGATTGATTACAGCCAAAAGCAACAAAAAAATTAAAAATTAAAGAAAAATAATACAAAAACAAATACACCATTACCAGGAAGTTAGCAATGTGACTGTGGAATTTACAAGCTGTAAAGATGTGACCACTATCATAAGAAAAACAAAACATTAATGATATATAAAAGAAAAAAAAATGAAATACTGCATGAGATTTAAGGCAACCTGCTCCTGCAGGTCACTAGCATGACCATAAACAGAACTACTTTTAAATATCAGGATTGTTCCACTGCAAACAAAATAGGTGTCCTCTATTTGTTGAGTTAGTTTAATGAAGTTAGCTTCTCCCCAGGCTCTTAGAGTCTGCTCGTATAGAATCGTGGTTTTCATTCACTTTTCTGTTAACTTGTTTTGCAGAAGAATTTTTTTTAAAAAGTAAAAATTTAAAATTAAACAAAAAAAAAAAACAAGAACACAAGAACAAAAGCCAGCGACAAAGACAACGTCATGCAAGTTCTTCCATTCCCAAGTCCTTTCTGCTTGCTTAAGCTGTGCCTGGTGATGTGGCTGGGGTGGGAGCTGGGGGGAAGTTGGGGTTGGAGGGGGACACTTTCAGGGGGGGACTTTTTGTTGGGAAAGCAACATGGAATATTGTCTTTTGCTCGGAGAGGGAAGGGGGATGTTTTGTTTCTTTTGTTTTTCATATTTTGCTTTTGTTGTTTACTTACAGTTGCAAGATCCAGAGTGCTTGACTTCCAGCAGCACCCCCAGAGAACAAGCAGCTTGCTTCATGGCACATTCGCTGGGATATGTGGTGTTGTCACTGGCACACACCGCCTCGTCCGTCCGACTCTCCGGACAGGCCTCGTCACACAGCGAGCAGCGGCCTCGGCCCATCCGAGCATCCCACAGACACTTCTTCCCCGCGCTGCACTGGATGTCCTCACATGACTTAGCCTCTAGAAGAAGAGAGGAGGAAATCACCACAGAGGGAAATCTTAGGTTAGATGGTTTATCAAGAATGCTTTTCAGAACGAGTGTTTGGAGAATAAAGATCTAATCCTGCTCTACAGGTTGAGGCCATGTGGTAGGGAAGAGAAAGCTGTGCTTCAAGTAACATTTCTAAGCCCACATGACTCAGACTGACTGCTATCTGGATAGGAATCCATCTGACTCAAAACTTGAAGCATGTCTTCATGGCCCCCAGCACTCCCCTGTTTTGCTCTCTCTCTCCCTCCCCCCTCTCCTTCCCCCTCTCCCATATGGGATAGTGCTGCCAACATCAGGAAATAATAAGATGTCTATCATTTCTTGAGCAAACACAAGCAACTACCAAACACACACATACACTCTCTCTTTCTGAGACCCCCTTCTCACTGGAATGTTGGCAGAAATGAACAGTGAATTACTGCAGAGCTGGCCAGGAAGAAAACGCACTCAAACAATATTCTAAGTCAATGACTGGAGGCGCTCTCGGGGAGTCTCACGCTTTCATGTCTCTGGCTGCAGACTTACTGATGCATTTTCCCTCATATGCAACTCCGATGGACCTGCCGAGGAGACAGGTAGCTCTTCTCAGGTGACACGCGCTGGCATAGATGATCCCGTCGTTTCCACACAGGTACTGCTCAGGCGACGTCACCTCGGGGCAAATCCGATTACACGTCACACAATATGCGTTATTTGTCTGGTCCACGACGCATGTGGAGCTGCCGGGGCACAGGACGTCACGGCAGGTTTCTGGAGAGACAAAGGAAGATTTTATGAACAAATGACAAAATAAATCATGATGAACCAAATGCATGTTCTCTCATTGTTGCAAAGAAATCTCATCCAATATTCACTTACTCTTGCATTTTCCTTGGTACTGCACGTCCAGGTCGGGGTGGCCTTTGCATTTCGCCTTCAGCAACGCGCATTCGTCTTTGTAGGTTTTCCCATCTGATCCGCAGACTGGTCCTTTCCAGGTGATGTTGGAGCAGTCTGGCGCGCACACGCAGCGCGGCTTACTTCTCCTGTTCATCTTGCACCTCTTTCCAGGCCCACAGTCAACGTTATCGCAGGTTTCTAAAATAAAATAAAAAAGGTCTGTGGTGAGGATTTTGGCCTTGTGCGTAAAATGATTCTTAAAGTGCACACTGAGAGGGGATGTTTTACGCATGTTGTCATGCGTAAATCAGATCACCAGCATGATTTAGCAAACAGAATGACTGATGATGTGTATTATGAGAAAAACGAAGGGAAATGAGTGCACCTCCACCTTTGCAAGGTATGCAATTGGGGGCTCCGCCATTGAAGATCATCCACCTAAAGAGCGTGCTGTTGGGGACGTCCTCCTCGGTCCAGGACGTCCCCAGTCTTCCACTCCGACAGCACTCCTCCCTGCTCATCCCGGGCATGTAGAGCACCTGGCACCTCCCGTTCTTCCCCTGCTGCAGCCAGCAGTTCCCAGCTGTAAAAAAAAAAAAAAAAAAAAAAAAAAAAAAAAGGAGAAAGAGTGAAAAAAAAGCTCGAATGTCGCATGTTGAACGTCTAAAACCGCTGACCCAGACGCACTAGACACACACGCAGCCCGTATTATCCGAGACGCTCCCTCCCTCCCCTCTCGCCCTCCCGGCAGTATTTTGTCTGATTTTTTTTTTTTGCGAGACTGTTAACACTTGCCTATCCCAACTGTGACTGACAGCCCTTACAATGCAGCCACAAACCAAAAAAAAGTAAGAAGAATCTTCGGAGGGGGGGTTGTCCTTTATTCCCAGAGTCTCCTTGTTATCACTGGACAGAAACTGGAGCGTCTAGACAGCGTTAAATAGCAGCCAATCTCTCTCCTTCAGAAAACCACGGTATTTAGGTAACAAGGCTAAACACACCACCGTCTCCAACGCCTCATTACATTATCCCAGACATGTAGCCACCAGACAATGACTTCCTTATTAACAAAACACTGCAAAGTTTTTCTTAAAGATATAAAAATCAGAAACAGAGCAGTTATTCCGTCTCTATACCACAAAAATATCCTTTGATCCAGTCAGCAGCAGGGTGTTTAAACACACATAGGCACACATGACATTATGTGTTCATGTGTTCCTCTATTGAACACAGACTTCTGTTCAGTCTGGTTGAAATACAAGCCCCGAAATAAAGTAAAAACACTGGTGCAAAAGTCTACATTATTTTTTTTGTCATAGTTAAGACTGAAAATCTTTTTGCACACAATGTTGAAAGGGTGCGTGCAAGAAATGTATGAGTAACACGCCCATAAACTCACAGTGGATATTCTCAAGTTTGTTGCAGGATTGCCGAGGACATCATGCAGCACTAAATGCTCACACAAAAGTATCGAAATATGCTCCAGGTATTATGGAGAGCTGACGGTGCCACCAACACGGCGTGGCGGCTTTAGTGTGTGTGCGCCTGGCGAGGGCTGCAAAACCTGCCATGTAGTCTCACTTTGAAGTGTCCCATATGGCACCTGTTTTATATACGCTTTTACGCACGCACAGTCTGATGCGGAGAGACTTTTATTAGCGCGGAGAAATGAGGAAACTCACTTTGAAAAGTTTCTCGGTGGCAGCAAGTATCCGACTCTGGCGCGTTTTTTTTTTCTTCTTCTTTTTCTTTTGCGGCTGACAGCAATCGAAGTTTCTCAAAAAACGGAAAGAATGCAAGGGAATGGATGAGGAGAGCTTACCTTGAACTTTTTGATGTTCCATGAGGTGACAAAGCCATACGAACAAGAGAAAAATGCCCGGGTGAAGATGGTGTTTCAGCATCCCAAACATGATGGAGAGGCAAAGTGAACCACGTATTTGACACAGGCAGCGCAAAAGTAATCTGCTTAAGGTGGCAGTGTTGAATAAGTGTCAGTCTGAGAATGCAGCCTCTCTTTTTAAATCTATAAGGGGTCTCGGGTTGACTGTCTCTGGTGGGCGGTCTCCTCTTCTGTGGGGGTGGGGAGATTTTTTTTTTTTCTTACCAAAGTTCTTTCAATCCTAATCAGGTGACATCGTTACAAGCAACTTTCTCTTTGCCGCAATAATTAAAGAATATGAAATTATTTGCAATAAAACGTCACATTTTTTTTGGAATCAGGCAGCTTTGTGGGAAAACAAAAGAAAGTCGGCAGATCAGACAAAATGTGCCACTTGATATGAATTTGGATTTTGATGAAGAATACAGTTATTAAGATTTAAATTCAATAAATTGGGGGCTTTTGTCGTTTGGCACAAACTGCTGGTTTTACGCACGCTTTACGCACAACTTGGGTATGTGCCTTGAAAGCAATAATAATAACAATAATAAAAATAACAACAATAATAATAGTAAATATTAATAATAATGATCATATTTCCTTATATATCATGGCCTATATTTATTGCTGTACAATCAAACAGGCCCACAGCCAAAAATACCTCACCGGACACAACATGAGTCAAATGAAGTCAAATTAAGGGTACTACTGGTAACTGATATTTTTTCCACCAACTGCGGACAAAAGTGCAAATCTTTTGATGAGAGTTGCCATTTGGAACATATCCGAGCCCAGACAATAATAGAATTCATAGTAGTCCGCAGCCGCACAGCTAATATTAGAACAGACAGTTGTTTGGGTTTCTCTCCCGGGTCAAGCTTTTAAATATAATCAAACCTGTTTCCGAAGAGGCTTCAGACAGAGGAGCGGGGTGTTGCGTTTCATTGAATGAAACACACACACACACACACACACACACACACACACACACACACACTGAACTCCTTCAGAAGTCCTTGCGCGACCTCTTCAGCGGAATTCTGGTTACAGCTCTCCAGAGCAAAGAGCAAAGTGTCTGCTTGTGCGAATCAGACACCAGGGAGTTAATTATCTGACGGGCAAGCAGGAGACACTGTGTTCCCTTTCTTTAATTTCAGTTAAAATGCCACTTGGGTATCGCTTGTCTACAAAATATGAGAATACATGTAATCAAACCTCTCCAGTATTCCCACACACACACCGAGCTGTGAATGCTGTTGCCTTAAATAAACGGACAGAACAACCTATATGATCATAAATTATTACCGCTCTTTATTTTTAGAGCTTTGTTCTGAACCCATTTAAGCATTATCATTACTGTTACCAGCTTTGAGCGAGGTTTATTTTATCACAAAGCTCATTCACACAAAGATCCCAGGATTAGAAGGAGCTTACTATGAAAAGATCATCATACAAGTAACTCTTACATTCCACTGGTTCACATTTTTCAACAACACAACCCGCTTTTGTCCTCATTCAGCACAAACAGAGGCTGATTTTTAGTGCCTAGAGTCGTTCTGTGTCATGCAAAAAGAGGGGCTCTTGCACTTTTATTAATGCTCTGTCCTTTTTGTGATCCACTAATGGGACTCATGCTACAGTATCCTGAGCCAACAGCAGCATCAGAAACAGGAATCAGCTGGAAGACTCGAAATCAAGGATGCAATCAAATTAAATCAACAAAAAATAGCCTCAACGCTGGAAATATGGAACTAAAACAAATACTCGGACCATTATCTCCAGCAGTTATCGGCTATTTTAGACTCTCTGGTGCCAAAACTGTGTATGTTTTGTCCTCATTTCAATTTAATTTCTTAATAATAACAAGCAGTCATCATGCAGTGCACTTCCAAAGGTATCTGCAGAAAGACTTATCAACATGATTTATGACTCATGTTGACGAATCACTCACTTAAAGCATTATGAAACTGTGCATGTTTGGATTAAGGGTGAAGTTTTCAGCCAACATTTTTGGAGGAGTAAACATCTCCAGAAACATCTCTGTGCGATTAAAGTCAATTAAGACGTCTGAGGGACAGTTTTACAGCCTCATTCTTACTTCTTTATCAAGCTTCATGACTTTATCAAGCACGCTGAGCGATTTGGTGATTAAAAAAAGGCATTTTCTTTTATTCAGATATCTGTGTGTGTGCAGCGTTGTGGTCAATAAAGTTGCATTTAAACTTTAAAGCAGCAGTTCTACACCTTAGGAATTCCAAAATTCCTCTCAACAAATCCCAAAACGTCCACCCGATGCTGACGAGCTGTGTTCCGTCAAATCACTCAGTGTCGGGCGTGAGTGATTTGTGAGATCAGTGTCTTTGAAGAGTTGAAGTTTCCAAAACACTCCCTGACATGCAAGTACATTTCTGCCCTGCTGTATCAACTTTAAAGTGCTGGCTGTTGTCCTGAAGCCATTAATGGCACAAGCAAAAGGGACGAGCGGGGCTCCGGGCTCCGAGCTGCCTTTGGTTCAAACGGAACCATGAAGCAAACCATTAGCACTGATTGGAATGTTTTGCCATTATGAGGAAAAATCCCAGTCGTAGAACTCTGTGATTGGTTGCACACACTCCCGGTGCCACGGGGGATGACATTTAATCTAATTTGATAGAGGTTTTTTAAAACTCAAAAAGGCTGTCATACTGTGTGGCTGCATCTACGACAACATCTACAGTTTTATTTTGAACACGTGTGACAAAGTTTTTTATTATCAAATGAAGTCAATGGGAACAGTCAGGACTGTACCAGCTCATTAGGAGTTGCAGGTAAAGCTGAAGGTTTTAAAAAGTGCAACAGCAACAACAACAAAAAAAAGAGGGCCAACAGTTACCAGATAATTTGCTATGACATCACTGTTGATTTACAAGAACATTGCAGCAATTTGTGAGCAATCATCCCGTCGTGGCACAGGCCAGCTGTTTGGCTCGAGCTGCCAATCATCTGCAGGAAACCCCACAGGGATGAATTTACAAAAAAAGGTGTACAAACTCTTCCACTGTATCTCATTTCAGCAACTATTTCCACATTTCTCCCTGCACACATATACATGAGAATCCAAGGGGCTGTTTCACAACGCGAGCGGTGCATGAGTGAGTAATTGTGAAACAGACCTGTTCAATCATTTATCAAATTCTATATATCCCCCTGCAACGAGAAAAAAAAAACAAAAAGGCCAGGATTCCAGAAAATATGCTACTTATTAGGGACAAACAGCAAATTCCACTTTCAGCAGATCCAAAGAAATGAATACGAGAGACTCTGCTGGGTGCTGGTGTTGGCTTGTCGAGAAGGAAAACATTCAGAAACACATTCCGAAACAGCCGAGGGACAGGCTGAGCGAACGGTGGGAGAACATGACGGGGGAAAATGTGAGAGGAATTAATCGAGTTTGAAGGAAAGCTTCAAGTTGTGCTGACGTTTGAGAGCAAGTGGTCCAAGTTGTTTTGTTTTTTTTTTTATAGCAGGGTCAGGATTTTTAAAAGATGTTCCAGTGAGAGGAGAGAAGAGGAATAAAATCCAAAAGTGGTCCTAAAACATGATGGAGTGACTCCTGATGATGTGACAGGTCCAAGTTATCAACAGCGCAGTGAGAACACCTGAACAGGACGACTGTATCATGCTGCCATCTTGTGGCAAAGCGGTGCTAGTACAGACCTTAGATTAGCTTTAATAAAACCTCTCACAGTCTTGGTTGTGTTTAAACTAAGTTGGTTGCTGACTGGTGAATAACCAAAAGCAGTAATTATGATCCATCACGTTGGATTGATTTCTGATTCCCGTTGAAGCCCGGTGATGCAGGATCACACACTTCACTGACTTTTACCCAAACATTGGAGAAAAAAACAAAAACACAACTGCTGCAAAACAAAACTGAAAAAGAAGAATAAACTTTTCCACGTGCCCAAAGACCGTTACTCCTGTCTCTCATATGCAGCCGGCGTGCAGACAAGTCAGACAGAAAACAAGTCAGCTTAGGTGCAAAGTTTAGATTTACAAAAACATTGAACTCAATGGAAGTGCGACCAGAACCAGAAGCGTTTTCCACCACATCTGTTAGCGCTGATCAGAATACTGACAACTAAAAGCTAAATCAGCTGCTTTATAAATACTGTATCCGTCATTTCCCACCAGGAAAAAGTGAAAAGCTCCTGAAAAGCCGTGCTATAGGTGGCCCTCCTTCCCAAAATTAGAGCTGAAGCAATCATTCAATAAATTAACCCAGAAAACGACCCTGCCACTGTTTCATAGCTGATTTCTTGGTTTGAGCTGAAAACATTTGTTGGCATTAACTGCTTTTCTGTCTCATAAGCCGGCTGCGTAAATATATATTCGGACTCTGTGCTGGAAAAAGCAACCCACATGAAAACAGCTCCTCCTGCCCTTTGCTGGGCCTTTTAAAAATCTCCTGAAATGAAACAGGCAAACCATTATCCTACGAGTTATAATCAGAAGATTATTCAACTATGCAAATAACAGTCAGCCCCGAACACTACGCCGCTAAACTCGTCATACCTGAAAAGTTATGTGGCTAATGGTAAAAATAAAAAATAAAATAGTACCACCAAGGAGCTACTCCACTGATCCATATTGCCAAAAATCTTTTCAGATACAAAACCCACAATGAAACATCACAATTTTAACTTACAGTATGTACAGTACAAATGCAGTGAAACCAAATAATTACACATTTCACCCTTTACAGGACACGTATTGATTCTCTTTTTGCATATAAGCTACTGATATCAATAGTGTTAATGCAAAAAAAGCCCTGAGTGCCGGACCGAGGATCTCAAGGCAGGTAATGCTACAGAGCGCCTATAGTGTGCATGTTGGTGTAAAAGCAAATAGCTATGTTTGTGGTTGTCAGATTTTCTAAATGAAATGACCAGTCACATTGTTGAGAATTAAACTAAATAAATTAGATGCCTTTACAGTGTAAAACTCTGGATGGCAGCCTTTGCATCCAGGCTGATTCTGTGGCCTCAAAAAACTTTTCTAAAGCTGTGGTTCTGTGAAAAAAACACAAAAATTAAAAAAAAAAGTCAGTGCATGATAGCAAATAGCAATCCACAAAGCAAAAAGACAAAAAACAAAATCCTCTGGACAGAAGATTGGATCCCAGTTATCCACCAGCTGGACCGAATCCGTTTCATTAAAATGCCCAATTTCCAGTGACTGAGCTGAAGTCTCTCGACAAGAACCACGGAGAAGAACCGGCATCCACCCTGGAAGCATCCAGGAGACACAGAAGGCTGCAGGTTTTCTCTTCACTTCACAGAACTCCGTCGGCGTTGGCGTGACTCTGGCCGTCGTCGTCGGCCTCCTTCTGAAGCTGCTGGTACTTCCTTTTGAAGAACCCAAACTAGAAAGTAAACAGACACAGTAGTAATGTCCATCCATCCATCCATCCATCATCTATATACCGCTTAATCCTCACTAGGGTCATGGGGGGCGGAGTCTATCCCAGCTGACTCAGGGTGAAGGCAGGTTCACCTGGACAGGTAACCAGTCTATCACAGGGCTACACTTAGAGATGGTACTTTTCATGACAGCTTCACTTTTTAGATTTCAACCCACCCACAATCGGATATCATTTGATCTACTTGTCCGATACGACAGAATCAGTGATATGATGAGAAATAACAGCTACAATCTCAGGCTTTAATCTTAAATAGTTATTTTCACTCAAACTTAAATTTCAATGTCTGAGAAAACGTGCAGAAAAAGGGTCAACAAGCATTTACTTAATATATTAAGCTAAAGTTTCACAGATGCCATTTGTAATATCAATAGTTTATGATAAAAAGAAAAGTTTTCAAGCAAATCAAAGATGGTCGAGCAGAAAAAACTGAATAAAGAAGAGCTGCTCAGATGGGCAGAACACTATAAGGGGAAACATTCCAGATAAAACTCTTAAAGACGATATTAAAGCTGCGCTGAGATCCAGACTCATGGAACGAGGCTTTATCTGTCAGGACGAGCAGGTTAAAGGATCAGCTGCAGATCTGGTCAGATTTTCTGTTCAGACACACGGACTAACATCTGAGCAGCAGAAAGAATTGTTGTTGTTACAGTTGGAGCACGATCGGACAAAACATGAATCGGAAACCAGGAAGTCAATCGAAACTGAGAAAACCTGCCAGCAGATTGAAAGAGAAAAATTAGAGGTGGAAGGATGTCTTCTGTCTTCGAATACTGGCAACCGAAGCCAGGAACAAAACCAATCTGGAGTACGAGCTTTTGACAGCAGTAACTTGCGGTGGTTCCCTCCTGATGATTTGACATGTAATGACCTGCACATCGCCCTCTGCTGCCCGAGACTGGTTACAGGTAAGTCAGGTTTTGGTTTTAATCAACATAAAGTTGCTTGTTTCTATGAAAACACAGATGAGGAACTTTCTCCCTCCTCAGAGGAAGAGGTGGCAGAAATACCACCAGTTTCATGAATAATTTTCTTTTTATTATTGCCGCTGAAAGGCTCGTACCTTCCACAGCAGCCCGACGGCCAGAGCCAGCAGCAGCAGACCAGCTATGACGCTGCCGACGATCACGCCCACCGGGACGTCGCCTTTCTCTCCAGGTTTGCTGACTGTCAACACCACCTGGAGGAGAAGCAGGAGAAAAGAAGAGGGTACATAGAGCATGAATAACAAATTCTTACGATATTATTACGATTAAAATATGATTACATATGACCAGTATGCTAATGCTGTAGGATACACACAACATTGTTTGTCCTAAACTTCTTGATGTGCGGCATTAAATGAAAGTACCGACCGGCAGCTGTTTGAGGCCGATGATGAGCAGCTCAGGGTCGGAGGTCTCCACTTCCAGACTGGTGGTCAGCTCCGTGGTCTGATAGGTGGCCTGGCATGGTGACGTTATAGACATGAGAGCACTGAAGGCATCATTATGAATTCATTAATCAGTACCATCAGAAAACAAGCAGCATTGCAAATTTTACCGAAATAAACGTGCCGCTCCAGATCCTCGTTTTCACTTTCACAAAGTAGTCGCTCTTAACTTCCGTGTCCTTCAGGATGCATTTCATGGATTTGCATTTTGCGCTCTTGCAGTCCTGCAGTCAGTTAAAAACACAACAGAAATAAATCAGTACACAAGAAGCACACACAGTTTCAAACTGCTTAAAATTTCTTCTGTGTGCGAAGTACGTGTAAAAAAAAGAAATGTTCTGCCATCCTGTGAGGTCTGCCTCCATCGCAAAGACTTGAAAAAGTCCTTCATGCCCTCATTTCCACTCTGCAGTAGTTCTCAAATCAGTCGTCTGTTCAGTGTTCAGGTACAAAATGTGGAAACGAAAACAAAAACTAGGAAGTATCGGCGTCATACCGCTGGCTTCCTGTCAGTTTCAGAAACTATGTTATGTCTTTAATTTGTATTTTTATATCCTCATACTCCTGCTGAGGTTAAACAACCACTTGTTCTTGAACCTCCTGAGATCTGAGTTCCTGGAGAAGTTTACCTGACATGTGGAAACTGCTCAGACTTCAGAAACTTGCAGAAAGCCGCTGCTTGTTTCTGCCGACATTCGATTCATAGTTTGACTCTCTGACTTCATCCCGTCCTGTGTCGTATTATTAAGCTTTTTATTATTTTAATGTGTTTTTTCTCTGATTTCTCTTCAGTCACTGTGTTTTTACTGTGTTTTATGGCTTGCTGTTGTTTTTAAATGCGCTTTATGAATAAATTTGACTTTGCCAGAGATATTTCTAAGCCTGTAAGTTGCTAAATGTGTAGACCTGGAGGTAGCAAGTGCAGCACAATATGAAGACATTTGAAGTAAAGTATTGCGTAAAAATGATGAATACTTTAGACATAAAATTCTAATTTCTGTGTACAAACTTTTTAAAAAATTTATTTAGAAAGAAAATATACTATTTTATGTTCTGAAAAATATACCCGAGTACATGTAAAGCTACAGATTTGTGCACATCTAGCTTCTCTAACATACAAATAAAAACAACACATGATTCGAGAGATGGAAGAGGCTGGAAATATGCAAAGAAATCACCAGTTTCTCGATGCCTCGGAGGCTTTCCTCGGTGAAGGACGCCGTGTGGCTCTTCACTCCGATCTTCAGAGGATCGACCAGGCCGCTGGAGTCACAGCTGACGGAGCCTCCCTGCAGGTGGAGGAGACCGTGGTCATTTATCCCAGACGTGTCCCACTCCAAATCAGCTTTACAGTCAAATCGGTCAAATGTAATTCAAGATTTCACACAGTCTGACATAGAAAAACAAATCCGTAACGGCGTCAAGCATTTTTTTGGCCGATAAAACTCTAAAAAACTAGTAAGCAAAGAGTTGTTTGAATGTCTCTAAAATCTTACACACAGATGAACATGAACACTCACGGCCTGCGTCTCCACTTTGGTGACATAGAGCAGCGGGTTTCCACCTTTAGTGCTCATCGGCAGAGCGACGGTCAGATACAGGAGGCTGACGGGGAAGTTACTGGTAGAAACCTGCAAACATCAGTTATATGTGAATATTTACACATTCAGAGATAAGAATTATATGATGAAGTTTTTAAGATTCATTCGTCGCACCTTCACTGTGAAGTTAAACTCCGGGCCGATGTCATCCAGAGTTTTCACCGTCGTCACCACGGGAACGGTGGCGTCCGCCACGTAGAAGTTGATGTTTGACTGCCTGCAAACAAAGAGAGGATCAGATTAACACTTTAATGGCATCATTCACTGTCAATCTAGAATAACACTAAGGCAGCAAAAAGCAAAGTCACCTGGATAGAACAACCCCCGCGTCGTACTGAACAGGAAAGGAGAAGTCCACCTTGTTGTCTGCAGGTCGTTCCTCTTTTCCATCACTGGAGAGGAAAACACGCATCATTACAGGCCGACAGTTTGAAACACGTTTGACATTTTGACGGAATTTCTTAATAATGAAGTGTACCTCTTGGCCTCAAACTTCACCACAGCTTGGTTCTGCAGCTGATCCAGACTGTATTCAAAATTGATCTGAAACTTCATCTGTAGGGACACGACATGATGTTTGGCATGAGCAGGGAACATGAAGGAACCGGTCAAACAAAAGCAAGTAGAGAAACAAGCTGTACTTACTTCTTGGTCTTTTTTTAATGCTGGATATCCCACCTGGCAGGTGACAGTTTCTGTTTGTGTTGACGTGCATTTGACTCCATCTGTCTGTAAGTTTAGAGTTCAGAATTCATGACTTGTTTCTTTATTTTTATACCTATGACAATAAACTTAAACCATTACTTGGTATTTATCAGGTTACTTCGATGACTTTTCCACATTACGTCATCGTAAACTGCATTCAGTTCAGCTTTTCTTCAACTCACGGGAGGAAAGACGGAGGAGTAGTAGAGGTTTCCGGAGTAGGTGACCAGCACCTGGGTGTTGTAGGCGTTCTCCTTTTTGTTCTTCACGGCGACTTCAAACGACAGCTCTCTGTTATTGGCGCTGACCAGGATGGGAGCTGAGCTGTAACACAAGAGCTCAGATTACTGCTCTCTGCATTCACGTGATTTCACCTCCACGTGCCGCAGATTAAAGGAGCAAAGTCACAGAACCAGTCCTGTATGACCGACCAGAGCAGGAGGAGTAAGAAGGAACAGTGATTTCACTAAAACCTGGGGCCTACTGTGAACAGTGAGCGATGTGTTTTATTTTACAGTGGAGACATGCAGTACATAAAACTTGCACAATGCAGATTTCACACCAGAGCACAAAAAGAGGCAAACAGTCAAGTGTACAAACAAGAAAATCCAAAGTAGCTACAAAACCACAAACTTGTTCATAACTTTTCATGAGTTAATTCACTGAGGATCAACAACTTTGTATGTTTTTGTTAT
>NW_007578111.1:392783-464141 GCF_000690725.1 Stegastes partitus | reverse complement strand
ATGTGTTTAACTTCACTGTGTTTCAACGCAGTGAGAAAAACACAAATACAGGCGACGAAAAGCGTCCGAACTGGCAGAAACTCTGACCTTCATCTGTTTATCTCGTGGTATGAAGCTGACTGTTTGTTTTCAGAGTCCTTTAAAATGATGACTTATCCTCATTACTCAGTGAAGACGCACACAGCCTTGTCTGAGCTTGTTCTGCCTCCCACTGAGGATACCATCACGCATCATGAAGCTCATCTTATCTTCACTGCAAAACTGGATGTTAAGACAAGTCTGTGACTTCTTTTCTTTCTTACCTGGATGATTTTGTGCTCGTCTTCACACTCAGCACCAGATCGCTGACACAGACATCGTCGGAGCCGCAGTCTTTGGTGAAGGGGATCTGAAACACAGACAGAAGCAGCAGATTCAGCCGGATGCTGCGTCGCTCTTCTTCTCCTGTCACCTCCACAGCTTTGGAGAACCCAACACACAGGAAGCTTATTACATGTTTACTACACTGGATGACTTTTCATCTTGTTGTTGTAGCGTTTAAATCCAAGAACTTGCATGACTCTGCGAAACAAGCCGGTAATCATCATGCAGGCGTAACGTGTCATTTGAAATGACTGTACAAACACTTCATCTGCTACCTGCAGACCAAACGGGAAGAAAACCCAAAACAAAACACAGACTTAGAGATAAAACTTGTGTATCGGGAACTTACAAAGAATTCCAGGGCGTTTGGAGAAAATATGTCGAGGACGGGGTTCACGTCGGCGTTCTCCTGCTCGATCTCGACTTTCAGGCTGAGAGAGTTCACAAAGTCTGGCGTCTCCTGTGGAATAAACGGCACAGGAACGAATCAGCATCAACAGACGTAGGAAAAACAAACTTTATCAAATCAAGGTGGTCAATTATTATCCATTACCTGAACATAAACCTGGTACTTCTGACAAAGGGGCGTCGATGAGATTTTTGCCTTTTCTGTGAGGAAGCGTTCGTTGTTCTTCGTAAACAGTCCTCTTGATGTCACTCGTGAAGCCTGCAAGTCAGCGTCCAGGGTCAAAGTGTACGATATATCTGAAAGAGAGACGGGAAAAATTATGTCTGACACACTATCTGAGATTTAAATTATGAGACTTTATCCATCCATCTATCCATCATCTCTACACCTTAATCCTCACTAGGGTCATGGGGGGCTGGAGTCTATCCCAGCTGACTCAGGGTGAAGGCAGGTTCACCTGGACAGGTAACCAGTCTATCACAGGGCTACACTTAGAGACAGACAACCAAGCACACTCACATTCACACCTACGGACAATTTACAATCACCAATTAACCTCAGCATGTTTGTGGACTGTGGGAGGAAGCCGGAGAACCCAGAGAGAACCCACGCTGCACGGGGAGAACATGGAGACTCCACGCAGAAAGAACCTGGGTGTCCCCGCTGGGATGTGAACCAGCGACCTTCTAGCTGCGAGGCAGTAGTGCTAACCACCGCTCCACCTTGCAGCCCCTATGAGACTTTATTTTCTTGAAAATTATTAGGATGGGATTTTAAAAATCTGGAAAGCAGGCGGATTTTGTTTCTTGATGACAGTTAGCAGAGAAGCTTGAAACCACGTACATGTGTTTAAGGTAAATGTGCAGCTAAAGTCGGCACCCAGTTAGGTAGGTTAGTGTAAAATGGGCCAAGAATAGATGATAGCAAATTAACAAAACATTACTGACAAGAGGTTGACGTGAAGAACTTTTACATTCTTTGTCATTTTACCTGCTATCTGTGCTGAAAATCAAGATTTTCAAAATAAATGCCTAATCTGAACATCAAGTCTAAAATCTCTTTTGGTCTCCAGCAGCATCTTTACCCTCAAAACCACAGTTCTCACAGTTACTTTAAATAAAAGCAATCCACTTATTGTCACAACAGGAAGGTTTACCAATGGGTCCGATGGGCTTCTTGGGCCTGAACGCAGCAGTGAAGCAGAGGTTGGTGTCGAAACATGAAAGCTTGCGTCCGTTAACGTCACAGGGTTTGTTGAAAATGTTGATTTTATCAGGCTTGAAAGTAGCTGCAGCCGAGACAGACGCCACACCTCTGGACCTGAAAACAAGTTCAATTTATTATCAGCTCGTCTCAGACAACGGCTTCACTGACTGAACATCATAAAACCGAGTAAATCATTACATATTTTATAGACTATATTCATGGCCCCCATGTCCTGCACTAGTTTAACTCACCAGAGCTGCACCACTTTGCCGTAAGCACCGATGGAGACGTCAGGCAGCGTGTCGTCATTCAGATCTCTGTAGGTGTCCAGAGATCGTCCAAAATACTGCAGCTGAGGATCCAGTTTGGAGCCAAGGATTCTCTGAAAAAGACAAAAATTATCATCACATATTATTATTACAATAATGATATTAACCATCTGAACCCCGAAACCAACGGGCAAGTTTGAAAGTCGTGTCATATTTAAAAAAGAAAACAAAAATGCTAAAATGACATAATTTATCTGAGCCAGAAACTACAAAAAAACCAGAAAGGAATAAAACTCCCTTGTATTTACAACAATCTGTGACATGCTGTTCCGTCAGAAGACAAAGTTTAAAGTCATGTCATCAAACTCACTTCATTCCACGTCTCATTTAAAAATTCTCCAAAAATACACCGTTTGCATTAATGAGATTCAGTGAAAAATAAAAATAATTTTACGCTCCCAGCTTGAACCATGAAGCCATGATGGACTCAGCAACAACCAACAGCCAAGTGACAAAAAATCAGGGACTTTCTAGCAGAACAGGTCTAAACTACAGGCTACAGAAGACAAAAATGTTGGTAGAAAACCATCTGTAGTTTGTAGAGTTACCTGTTTTCCTCAGTATTAATTACCCCAATGGGCACCTGGAGAAATGCTGTACGTGTTGATCCCAGTTTTGTGACACAAATAATCAAAATTAAACTTTTTTCTTTTTAATGTGGCATTATAACTTCGTCATACCACGTGAAAGGTATTTTTGAGTTCTCTCTACTTCAAGTCATGGCTGTGCTGTTTCCATAGAGGTGCAGGACTTTAAATTGTAGTGAAAATTAGCCCGCAGTGAGTGAAAATGAAGATCAAAAAACACCCAGAAACTGGTTGGGATTCGAATGATGTGTATCAAGCATCTCCATCACAACCAAAACACGTCCGTCTCTCAGATTGAACACAACCTCGTCTTGTCCTACCTGTGAGAACTGCTTGTTCAGTGTCTTCTTGTCTCCGTTGTAGATGTAGATGACACCTTTTCCTTTGTCCTCCAGCGGCGCTCCGACTACAATGTCGTTGTAACCGTCCAGGTCCAGGTCGGGAACGGCGGAGATGGCCATCCCAAAACGTGCATTCTCAGTGGAAGGCGGACCGTTGAGGAATCCCTGCTCGTTCAATATCCCCTTCAGGTGACGAGACGGAGAAAGTATGTGGCTTAAATTCTACTAAGAAAGCTGAGAATGGACGTCTAGCTGTAGGAGTCAGTGTGAAGACTGAGAATCAGGCTTAAGAAAGTCCTTTCCTGTACCTTGGTGACAGAGAAGACATAGACTCTGCCTTCTTCTTTCTTCAGCTCGCTCATGTACATGGGAGCACCAACCAGCAGGAGGTCCGTCGCTCCGTCTCGGTCCACATCCAGCGGGCACAGGACGCTTCCAAAGTACGATCCAATCTGGGACAACAATGGCCAGATGTTTACCGATGAGAAGATAAATAAGTTTGTCAGGCTTCACTCTATCGTAGCCTCCATGGTCAGTACCTGTTTCCCTCTTTCCGAATCGATGATGGCGGACTGCTTCTGAGCATTGACGGTGTAGACGATAACCTGCCCGGAGTGGTTGGAGCGAGGAGCGCCGGCCACAAAGTATTCCTTCAACCCGTCGCTCAGTGTGGTGACGGAGTAACCTGCAACAGAGCACACGTTTAGCAGCCGACACCTGAAGTTTGGACGTCTTTTTACTTCTGCAATGTACCGTATTTGTATTTGAGTATTTGTACTTTTTGCAGCCTCTATGGCACAAAGACTGGTGTTGTCATTTATTCTGGCTGATTGGACCGCAGTCAGGCGTGAGTCGGGTGGAGCGATGCTGGAAATCAAATGATTTTACAAAACTCTGTGTAGTAAATAAGAACAACGACAGGGTGAGCTGTCCTGCCTCGACAAGTACAACAAGATCAATAAACGCATGACGGAGATGTTAACCAAGAGCAGTTTGTACATGCCTGCATTGTGCCAGAGGAGAGCTCTAAAGGGATTATAGATGTTCTTTGGAGGTTTTTTTCATGCAAAATGTAACATATGATCACATATATGATCACATATATGATCACGTATATGATCATGTGGAATTCAATGCTTTTTTTCTGATTACATGACTAAACTAGTTAGAACATTAAAATCCTGCACATATCTAAATGCATCAGCAGGAGAAAATCAATACAACACAGGCTCTTTTGCTCTTCATACTTTATTCTGACTGACATACTCGTGTACTTTTACTTCAGTAACATCTAGAACACAGTATTTTCACTGAAATGAATCATCTGAATACAACCACACATCGTACCGCTGTATCACAGCAACAATATGAAAATGAAGAAATGATTGAAAAGGATGCGCAGATTCTCTCAAATCTTAAACTTATACGACATAAATTTAAACTCCAAAACATATCTTTAGTTAATTCTATGGTTTGCAGATGCACTACAGTTAGTCCAGGAGTCACCACAGTTACCATCAGGTGTAAATAATGTTTAGTATATATAACTAAGGAGGGGATAGGAAGATATTATATTAATGTGTGTGCATTTAATAATGTGAAAAGTACTATGAAAGTGAATGTCAGGTGAGACAGACTGACTGGGCATGAGGATGAATTGAGCATATTTTAGCTTTAATCTTGCAAAGTTAAATTCAAAGTCATGCAAATAGTTTTTCTCTGATGTTCTGCTTCACAGAACAGTTACAAGGTGAAAAAAAAGTGATTAGCTGCCAGTTGCGGCGCTGATCTGGCCAAGAAAAATGTTAACAAATCAGTTTCCACTCAAAAGCGCCACAGATATGAACCACACCTTCAACCTTGTGTAGAAATCAAGCTGAAGCTGCTGCGCTCAGCGACAAAACCTACCGAGAGCCTCCAGTGTGACTGCCAACGCCATGACAAACTGAGTGAAATCATCCCTCATTAAGAGACTTTCAACAGAGTTATAATGCAGAGGACAGCTGTTAACGCTCACCTAGCAATGAGCTGTGGTTTCTGTCCTGCAGCGTTCCCTCAAACGCTGAGAAGGGCAGAACGTCCACCTTCGACCCGGTCTGATGGACGACGGTGCCGCTCCAAGCGTAAGCTCCCACCGCTCCGAGCATCATCACGTCCTGAAAACAAGGCAGACCACAGATCAGTCAGCACACAAATACTACTGTACATACCAGACTGATTATTGAGCCGGCTGGTTATCGTGGCCGGATGCAAAACGAAGGAAAACGTGGAAATTTAGCCAATTTTATTCATTTTCTTCCAAACATTTACACTTAGGGGAAAATGATTTTGTAAAATCGTCTTTCACAGATAACCCCTGTGTAGCGCCTCGTCCCTTTTTCAACGAGTCAACATCTGATAAACCTTTTAGCTACACCACCTGCAGAATTTGATGATCATTTCCCTCATGACCACACAGAATCCCTCACGTCACCGAGTGCTCTTGTGAATGAAAAGAACAGCCACACATGTAAACTTACTTTGTCACAACTGATAGAAAAGTTTCAGAGCTATGAAAAGGCAGCGCGTTGTACCTGCTGGCTGGAGTAATGAGCGCTGAAGCCGACCTGGGACATCTCCATCTTGAAGTTGTCGCCTCCTTTACCGGTGCCTTGTGGGAGCAGAGGAGACGAGTAAACAGACGAGTGGATCAAGAATACAAATGGGGGAAAACACATATAAAGCTCAGCATGAATAGAAAGCCAGCATCACGTAAGCTCCAACAACAACAACAAGGCAGGAAAGGAAATAATACGCACCCTCGATGTTAAAGATGCGGTTCCCCAGAGTTCCAGCGATGGTGGAGAGGGCCGCCTCTTCGGACACGTTGAAGAAATACTTCTCTGTCGGTAAACTGGCGATGGATTTGATTTCCTTTATTAGGTTTTCTGTGTCGATGTTGTTTCTGATGTAATAACCCAAGACCTTAGAAAATAAGAGCGGAAAACGGTGAGCTTTAGAAAATAACCTGAGCTCATCAAAACAGCAATTTAATCCAGAATGTGTGCAAACGTGAACGATTTTAACGAAGCTGTGGAGTCCTGTGCAATCAGCAAGTTTAAATCTACAATGACAGCTATGAAAACAACTAAACTATAAACCAGAAGCACAAAACTCTACAACTGCGACTCTGATTTTGCGCAGTTGTTAGTACTTGGAGGATAATCCAAGTTTACAGCTACAGGTTTATTTGTCAGGTTTTGTGGGTGCAGAGAGAGTGAGCGGGTTTGTATAAAAGATGTTAAATGTCACAGAAGAAAATCAACAACATGCACAGTGAATCTACTGATTATTATCTATATGTGACGTGATCATCATCACTTACAGCGATACCGAAGCGCGTGATGCCTTGTTTCTCACATTCGGCGATGACCGTGTCTCTGAACGACTCGTCGTGAGATTCGCCATCAGTGACGACCACGAGCACCTTGGCAGCGTCCGGTCGGCCGCCGTGGCTTGGATTAAAACCCCACTGACTGAAAACACAGACACAGTGGACGCTTCCAAGTTACTGGTTGTGGTTTTAAAAGATGAATGAATGAATACATCTAAATTATTCAGCTGCTATCAGGTAATAAAGACAGAAGTGTAATAATAAATAATCCACAAATAAAATGCATGCATGCACGTCGATGAAAGGCGGCACTAACCTGGCGTACTGGATGGCGTGGAAGGTGTTGGTGGACTGACCGTACATCTGTGTGATTCTGGACGTCGCAGCGACAATCTCGTCTTTGTTTTGATACTGATTCAGTTTGAATTCAAACTTGGGATCGACAGCGTACTGAATGACGCTGACCTGCCGGAAAAAAAAGTTAAACAGGGTTTGATAAAGAAAAGCTGCAATTGTGACCATAAGACAAAAAAAAGCTTAATTTCAGGCTAAAGTTCTCCTTCTGCCTCATGAAGTGTCAGCGTCGTCACCTGTGTGTTTTGAGGCCCGATGTCCAGCGAGGGTATTAGTTTCCGTAGGAAGTCTGTCATCGGCTCCCAGGGATAAATGCTGTTGGAGCCGTCCAAGACAATCACGATGTCCATCGGCCCTCCACATGCTGAACAAGTCACCAGAAGGGGACAGACAATAATACGTTGAAGCAGCAGCCATGAAACAAACACCTAGTTTCTACTTTTCATTTTGGTTTCAATTCGTGCAAATTCCCTGACAAACTGCAGGTAATAGGTTCCACTTAAGCCTTGTTAAAATACCGCTGTCCTAAAATAAACAGCAGCTGCAAGCAGAGGCACTGTCTTGCTGGTGGTTTCCAGAAACCTCAGACAATCAGGAAGTGGGAGTTGTGAATGAAAACCAAACCTTTACCGAGCTACGGTGCAAAAACGTAAACCGTAGAACAAACCTGACTTGCAAAAGAAATATTTGCAAGAAAAAGGCAACTGGCTATGAGTCAACTCACAAGAACATGAATGTTTTGGAAGCAAAAAGAAAAACGAAAGCAGACGGTATGCCACTGCGATTCACTACAATTTGTCTTAAAAGGTCGATAATATCTTAAATATAAAACGGTAAATGGTCTGCACTTCTAATGTGTTTCTCATTCACCCATTCACACTCCAGTGGTGACAAAGCTGCCATGCAAGGTGCTGCCTGCCATTGGGAGCAACTTCAGGGTTCAGTGTCTTGCCCGAGGACACTTCGACTGTGGAGGGGATCGAACCGCCAACCTTGCGACTGGAGGATAACCCGCTCCACCACCTGAGCCACAGCCGCCCATCAAAACAATTAACTATACAGCTTAAAATGCAACTAAAAGCATCAGTAGTCGTATGAAAGCTTCTTACTCTGGACGGCAGGAGAGAAGGCCGGCTGAGGTTGAAAGAGGGGGTTTAGCTTTGCACATATTCCCGGGTAGAAGTCTTGAGTGCCGCACTGCTGTCCCCAAAGAGGGCCACACATCTGAATCAGATGACCACAGAGAGAGAGACAGAGAGATTTAACGGATGCTCTGGGTCGTCACTGCCTTTAAAAGCTCCCAGTACGACCGTGTGTCTGAGTTTAACAGTCATATCTAGTATTAAAGTGCTTTTGGTGAGAAAATTAAAACATAAAGTGAAACCTGCAAACACATTCAGCAACTCAAAGGCCTGCTGCTGCTTTCCTGTTACAGCAATCAGTTTACATGAGCCACTGGTGCACTTCCCTCAATCTAAAAATGGCATCTTAATGCAAATGTCAGAGGAAATCTTGAGTAAACCTGCTTCTGGTGAACTGGCTCTATCACTCGAGTGTGTTCATCTTGTAACCACAACAACCTGATGGCAGCTAAAGGCGATGTACTGTAGCATTATAGCAAATTACTGACAGATTTATGAAAAATAGCTGCCACTAAAGCTTAAAAATCCCTCTTACAATCTGCACCTCTCTGAAATATCTTGATCTCTTTGGACAGATTATGTGAAAACACGCACATGCAAAAACAAACATACCATCGAGCCGCTGGGTGCAGGCAGCCGGGTGAGCGTCAGACCCAGGGACATGTTGGTGTTGACGTTTCTAACATTTGGAATACTGAGAGAGTCTGTCGACGAAGGAAAAAAAGGTCAAAATCGCATCAGAGGTCAGATTATAGCTGTTCAATCTGGACTAACACAACCTGTACAATCACCATAAATTCAAAATATGAATAAATTACATGTTGTTGTTGTATGTGTCCATTTCTAAATTTATTTTGTATGTTTTAGGACGATGCATCTTTGTGTTGAGGCGTTTTAAGCTAATGTTTGGTTCAAAGGTTAAACAACCAAACAGCAACTCTCACCTTGAAGATTGAGCTTATCACAGCTGTTCTTGGATCCTGAGACTGGACACTTGTAAATATCTCCTTTCCTGTTTTGACTGAAGCCACTCCACGGAGCGCCAACCAGCAGCCTGCAGAAAACAATGATGCTGATCTCTAATAAACATGCACCGATAGTAGTTACAGCTACAGATGGTAACTTGCTGTGATAAGAAAAGCAAACACGATTTTAATCCTTTGAGCGACTTCTGGCCCAAAAACAACAGAAAACACACATAAAAATCTGCCTGTAAGTTTGCAAAAGTAAGTTTGTGTGCTCCTGTTGGAAGCATGTAACGGCATGTCGGTCTTGTCCTTCTTTTAAATCTGTAAGAAACAAGATTCTGCAAGTTCACAAAGAACTCATCAGCTCTTTATCGGCTCACACTTCGCCACCACATCACAACATTCACATGTTCTTTAGTGTTGTTGCTTAAGATTCTGAGTTTTCTCTAAATCCAGAACCAAACAAGGCTCGGTTCATCTTTATTACGAGACAGGAAACTGTGCGTATCACCGCTTTGTTGTCATGCCGCAGTGGAATATACCGACAAAGAACACTATCAGTTATTGTACAATGGAACTTCAGTTACGTAAATGGGACACTCCTGCAGACGGTGACTCTGAGACGGTGACTCAGAGTTCAGAACATCTAGACGTGATTGAGACGCTCAGCTGCTGTTTAACTGGTAATGTGGGAGGCAGGAGTGTCTGTGTCACTAATGCAGGATGTTACAGCTCAAACTAAACAGATCGTGTCGTGTGTGCTTTGTGCTTGTACAGTGTTGCAAGAAATTACTCAGAAAGTCGCTCATCAGCAGAGCCTGACTGATAAATTCAGATTTTTTTTAAACTCACAAATATCTGGATCAAACTTACAGGACTTCCTTCTACTTTATATCTATAAGCTGGATTATCTGAAAAAAACATTTATTTTATCACAGCAGAGGAGCTGAAGGAGTTTCGAAAGAAGAAAACATTTTCTGTCTGTGTGGTGGCTCAATGGACAGTAAATGCTAACATCTGTATGCTAACATGCAAACCTCATGGTGGTGCTACAGGAAAAGCAAAATCATGAATATCGGTACAAAACTTTATGGTAGGATGAAAACGGTGGACTTTTAACAGCACACGACTTCTTAAAGCTAGCAGTGCATGGAGCAAAAGAAATCCATTCCTTTCTCTTAAAAACAAAAGAATACAGCTGAACTTTCGATTTATAATCTATGGTGGCTGTTGCAAGAAACTAGACCACAGTTTGGCTTAATGCACACTGGACTCCACTGCTGCTGATGCACAGGACAGTGACTCGGTGAACACAGTGTGTGGACTTGTTTACCTGCCACTGAATGACTAAACGCTGCAGATAACCAGGTGCTTCTCTCTGGAGCAACAGGCCGTCATTTGCAAACTGGATGAGTATTATGTATAATAACACACAGCCCTGTGGAGCATCTTCAGGATGGAGTCTGACCACAAGCACGCAACTGAAACTTTGCTGATTGCAGAATCCAGCATGATCTGGTGTGCAGGTTTGCTTATTTATATACTCCGGAGGTGACACTGTCTTTCTCACCTTCGATGCTATTTTGAGAACTTGCAAAGAAACATGCACTGAATTAAGTCGACATCACTTGAAAGCAATAGCACTGCAAATTAGCACAGCAATAATTAGCATCCCGTTTAGGATATACTCACACCTCGAGTAATAACGACCAAGTAAATCATGCTCCTCTCATTGAACAAAATCCTTACATGACAGCTCAGATTCATACCATTTGCCTTCATGGTTTGTCGTCTGCTGGACTGTGTATCCAAACTCTTCTGCTGCTGGGCCGCTGAAAATCTTGGCACCTGCAGTGCCAACGTTGAAGGAGTGGGCCTGCCAGATTCTGTCAGCTGGAGGAGGAGAAAGAGGAAGTTTTAGGATGAAAGCAACTAATAGTTTTCACACATTCGACTATGTGTGACAACAATCGGTTATCACGTATGACATGACTTCCTGACATGAATACTTTAACCACATCATTAACACTGGAGCCTGCAAGTTGTCTTCCTTTCTGGCTGAAAGGTTAGAAAAAGGTTTTAGGGACAAGTCTCACATGTCTCCAGAATGTGTCATCCCATTGATCAGCTCAAGATGCTGCAAAGATGGTCAGCTTCCCGATGACTGGATGAGTGTTCCCGCAACATTGGCTAACGTTACCTCGAAGTTCTAGCAATGTTTCAATGTAAGCATCTTTTAAAACATGTTCTGAGGACATTTATTGTTTCCAATGACGTTCCTTTGAGGTTAACAGTTAATTAAGACGGAACGTGTTTAACGTTCAGAGGACGTTTGCAGGACGTTGTCAGAACGTGTTACATAGGAGCAGAAAAACGTTCTCAACATTCAAAAAGGATTTTCAAGATGTGGTGACGGCCTCAAAAAACTGATTTACAAAACATCCCTGTTGAAGGTTGAACATTATTCCTACATTGTTCCTACAATGTTCCTACAATGTTCTGTTTTGGGGATGTTGCTTAATGACAAAGGACAGACGTTCTTAATCCAACATTCAGACAATCTTTGGAGAACTTCATCCTGCCTTCAGAAAGAACATTCTGGGAACTAAAAGAAAACTTCCCCTTAATGATGTTTTTAGAGCTTTGCAGAACTTTCTCAGAACGTTTGGGGCGGGTGGTTAGCGCAGCGTGCTAAACAGGCTAAACAGGCTGAAGAAAAAGTGCTGCTGATGGTTCCTTCAGGAGGAAAACACCAGCTAGAACCAGAGCTGGATGACGACCTGAATCGAATTCTTACTGGGGCTTGTAAAGCAGGAAGGCCAACAAGCTGTGAGGGAAGAAAATGTCTTCATATCGGAACAGCTTTAAGTTTACATGTCCAGGTTTATAACAACAACAAACACAGTAAAAAGACATTTTTACCATTAGGGACCTTTAAAGAACAACGATCAGGTAGTGTGACCAGTACACACACACTCTTTTGTCCAGTAACCACATAAGACCACCTTGTTCATATAACATGATGCCACAGATGACAAGACAGGAGCAGGCTGTGGGCATGCTGGATGCTGGTACGTCAGTCAGACACTTAAATGTCCACAACTCCAGCATTCTTCGTCTGAGGAATCCCTTCAGACAGCCCGGTACGACAGACGATCCTCCACATGATGCTCTGGATGGATGGTGTCCGATTATGTGATCCTGTCCTCAAAAATGTCTGCTAACTTCGCCAAACCCTCCAAAACATTAACCAAACATGAGCAGACGACCTCAACAGCACGATGTGTGACTTGTTACCGACTTGTGATTTCTAGTCTAGAACCAAACTCCCGATCCGCACGTCATCGTTTCCAATCTGGTGCATGTTTGGTTGCTTCATGATGTCCAACAGCAAGTGATTGTTCTGTTGTTTCAGAAAGAATGGATGGAAGTTAACACGCTGCGTTTACATTTTTGTTGAGTTCTGCTCGTCAGTATCAGATATATTATTCTGCATTTTTGTATTCCTGTATCTAAGGTCTAAAATTTTTATCCGGGTGGGAGATAAGCTGGATGTTTTATCTCCGATCCGGACTTCCCCCTCGGAGTCAGGTGGGTGCTTCTGTGTCTGAATCATGGGCATTAAAAAAAACCACATCAGCTTGACTCATAAAGGAAAAACACTAAAGAAGCTTCGCAACACATGATGAAGGTCATACAAGCCGTGGCAGCTAGCACACACCACAGCAGAGCAGCATGTTTCTGAACACACACACTCCATCTTCAAACACTTTTCAATCCCCTCAGGTGGAATTTTGCTTGTGTGTGTGTTGTTGCTGCAGTTTCAGACCCACAAGTCCGCACAGGCTCGGCTCAGCTATCAGCCTGCCTTCCCCTCAATCAGCAGGCACAGGAATGTGGATGGATATTGGACTCAGGGGACCTACACTAGCACTGTCTCCTGCCACGCCTGTTTACCTGCAAGCACCAAAGTAGCACTTTGCCTCCACTTGGGATTCTGCAAAAAACACACACAACACATTTGCATTTCCTCTGGTTTCAGGGATGGAGAATGTGAGCAGGAGTTAAAAAAAAAAGTCTGTCTGTCTGCTGCTGTTTGGAAGCTTCCACTGATTCTAGAGCAGCGACCGTGTGATCCAGAAAACAACTCAGAGCGTCATTTAATCCATGTGGGCTGACTGTGGATCGTGCATTTGCTTGGAAAAGAAAAGAACAAAAATCTGCAGGATGATGTGAGACCGAGTTAAACAATGAGGACATTCCACTCGGTCCAGATGAAAACTGTTCTGCAAAGACCATCAAAGCTCAACCGAATGACTAACACGACTTACAGACCACGATCATGTGAAAAAAGACAGAAAACAGCTGCTTTACTCCGCGAAAATATGTGTACCATTTAACTCATGAGGCATCGGCGGCGCGCAGTGGCGCAAAAATAATGAGAAATAAGTGAAACGTGCAAAAACAAAGAAGAAGAAGTTGGGTACTTACTTATGAGTATGACAGCAAAGAAGATGATCCCCCAGTGGTAATCCATCCTCGTCTTTATTCCATTTGTGTCAGTGATTAAATGAAGCCACCGCACTTGTCAAAGTTGTTGCTGCGCAGCGCGAGTCAGCGGTGACGCGCCGGACGCGTTTCCTAAATAAGGAGCGGAGTTCTTCCTCTTACCTGCGGACACAAACTTTGCCCTCCAAGTGTTAACCAAGGGTGAATACGGCAATAAACTCCCCCAGAGCGGTACCGGGGAAATGATTCAGGCGCGGGGCAGCTGTGAATCCAGTAAGGGGCAGGTAGGAGCCAAGAAAAGAAAAAAAAAAGAAGTTTTTAAAGAGTTCCAGTGAAGATAAGATGTTAAAACTGAAATGGAAGCAAATGTAAGATTAAAAAGATGTCAGTGTTCACAACAAGTCCACACCCATCAGCTGTAATTGAAATTAACCCTCATTCCTGAGCCAGACTTAAACCAACATGTCAAATTAAAATAAATAAACGTCATCAGCTGACAGCCAGAAGTCTCTCATCCTCCTGATCCATCCTTCACTGTCTGAGATCTAAACTCAAAGCTGAGCAGAGAGCTGTGGTCATGACAAGATATTAAGACATGTAAAATATTAAGAACCTATAAACCGAAGCCCAAACAATAGAAGGTCTATTATGGGCTACTCTGGAAAAGCCTTTCTTTTTTTCTTTTCTTTCATTTGGTGGAAAACAATGATGTAAGACTTCTCATAAAAGACATGGGCAGGGTGGCGAAAGAGTTGAAAGGGATTTAACTTTCCAGCGAGGGGTCTCATTCCAAAATGCTAATTTGGAAAGAGCTCTAGCTTGTTGCTCAATGTGCCCAGACAGATAATTAATTCCTCTGATGTCACGTTGCCTTGTGAGCAAACAGCTCAACAGAGCTACAGCTACAGTATTGTCATTAAAGGGAGTCTTTGCACATTTGTCGGATCGGTTTAGGAGCTCTTCTTGGACGCTTGACTCAGACCCTGAAAACACTTTAATAATGTCTCTGGAGGAAGTCTGGGGAAAATAACCCAAATGACATCATCTCAGCTATATAGAGATTGCAACAGAAAGCCTGCATTGTGAGCGGGCCCTGTGGAATTTGAAAGATGCTGGCAGCGGGGTCAAATGAAGGGGTTTTGGTTGCATTTTGGGAAATGTAGGAGAGATAAGTAAGGACATCAGAGTTTGAGCAGCCCAGAACATCGTCTGTTGGCCTCTGAGAAGCTTTACTGCTGGAAGTAAACTTTTCCCAGTTTAGCTTAAACCAGGCTGCACGGCTGTGACAATGAAGGGTCAATTAACAAATTAGTTACCAGAGAAACATGAAGGAACCAACAACAGGAGGGGTAGACAGGAAGATCGGCGGTGTACGTGAGTGCATGCAAGGACAAATGACGAATGTGTCTGATGCAAAAACACAAACCCAAAGAAACCACACGGAGTTAGAGCAGCAGTAACTGAGCTGCCAGAGAATAATAAAGAAGCAGTTCTGGCACAGCAGATCCAGGTGATACCAGAGTTACTGATGATCCTCCTCCTCCAGCACCTGTAAGGAAAGCAGCCGGGGCGGGAATTGAACCACCAACCGTCCAGTTAAAACCCTTTAACCTCTTGAATCTGGTATAAAAGCCCAACTAGCACCATTTTTTCAAGGTTTCTTTATGGCTAAAATAGACACAGTAACATCATTGAGGCTTTTAAAACAGGGATAAAATTGTATTAGTGTCAAAATATCATCATTAGCTGAAGTTTTTCAGCCCTTCCTCTGGCCTGCTGATGAAGACAGGCAGACTTATTGTACTTAAAAGATTCTCCCAAGTCTCCCTCATCCATAGAGCCCAGAGTTGTTTATCTCCTCCTCACAGTCGTGCAGCTGTTTCTGGCTAAAACTGGGTTTTTTAGTTGGAAAAAAAGGGCCAAGGGGTGAAGCTACCACTGCCAAATCCGCCTCTTGTAAGCGCCCTGCATTTATACGAGAGCACTAATAAGTCAACACAACACCTATTTAAGTACTTTCGTCATGCTGCTGCAGATTTTACTCGACCGCACCGGCGGTTATTGAGAACAGTGTGACGTTGCTGTAAAAGGCTGCTGTTGTTCTAATCGGCTGAAACTCACTAAACACCTTCCTTTTACTTGGACGGAGCGGACGCATTTATGACTTATTAGTCTAATTCGATTAAACTTTCTCCTTACAGTGAGGTAAACAGTGTAAGCCTCCTTCCTGCTGATAGACAGCTCACATCAGGGCTTCTGTGTTCTCGCCTCAGCCAGTGAACTCACAGCCTAATAGCAAAGATGCATCGTTCACCATCCCCACCCCTCCAAGCAGGCCACATCAAATCTTAAATCACAGCTAGGCGTACCCTATAAGCTGCCAAACAACCACAGAAATGTATTAAGGACTCCCTCTCGCTCTCTCTCTCTCTCTCTGAGCTTGCAAACTTGTCAACTCTGTGAGGAGTTGAACGTTAAAACAACGTCACAGATTTGTGTTGCAGCTTTAAATCATTTACCTGTTGGACACCTTGACTGATCTACTTCCAGATATGCTGCAGTGTTTCAGGAGGCCAGCAGCCACTTATCGATACAGTTCTGTTGACTCAGAGGTTTTCAGGCGGCCTGAGGTGCATCTCTATGCCGACTCGTCTATTTGTGCAGCCGTGACTCGTGTGCATGTCATCCGGTGCACCTCGACGATTCAAAACCAGCACATTCAGGCCTTTGTGATGCGAGCGGGTTCCAGGAAAAAAGGCTAAAGGAATAAATTACAAACCAAACTATATCTGTTAATCCTTCTTTAGCAGGATACCCTCTTGTATTTATTCCACTAGTGACGGTGCCAACAGTTTCAGGCGGCTCGCTGCGGGAGATCATGTGAAACAATCTAAGGAAGGATCTTGAAACAGCAAAGCCTGTGGTCTGTTTTCCTGTAAGGAACATACATAATGGTGGGAGTGGGAGCGCGTCATTAGAAAAATCTCCTCCGACGAGAACCGTGAATCATTCCAAATGGTCACAATGTGTAGTTTATAATCGCAGACCGAGACTTAGTCTTCTGCTGTTCACAGTGAAACGGCCTCTTCAACCACATTATCCAAACAGGTTTATATCATCTGGCTCTGACAGCATCTCACCACACCGGGAGCTTAGGTTCTGCTGTGTGTCTCCAGGTTTGTGCCACAATAGAGGGCTTTTATTGATGGATTAAAAAAAGTGAATTACATTTAGCGGTTAAAGCAACATCAAGACTTTCAACCAGAGAAGTTGCCGCTACTAAAAGCATAGCGGCTATTTCAGTTTGTTTCGCCCATGCAAAGCAACATAACCACAAAAATTACTCTGAGTTGAATCAACGCCTCTCTGACACACACAGCTGACAAACTAAACATTATTACAAACCTCACTGTCTTGTACCGACACTCCAACACAGATACTGGACTGTAAATACAACACAGCTGAGTTCTTGAGTTTAAAAAATCAAAATCATTTCAGCAGCACACTTTGTCATCATCGCCTCTCTGGCATAAATGGTTTTTGCACATCTTCTGTCTTATGTGGACATTTTTAAAATAATGAAGCAGATTTTGTCGCTGAAGCTTTTCGAGGAAGCTGCCTCCAGATATAAATATACATTATACCGTCCACTGCAGAGACACGAGCCACAGGAGCAAACTAACAGGGTTCAGGCAGAGTGGATTGTAGCTCAAAGCTAATCCCTCTTTCACACCCATCTGCTGACCAATGGAAATCTCAGGTCCCGGTTTGGCCCGTTGCATTGTGAGCCAGACAGTCACATCCAGCGGGCTCACTGGGGCTCACGAGTCAATGACTGCACACAGACGTGGTGCTAAAGGGACTCTGGGGGAAGTTACCATCCTGACACGACCAAAACCTTTTTTTTGTTTTTGCAAGACTTGTACAAGTGCATTTATTGCAAAACTCCAGAAAAACAGATGCATGTGAGAAGAGGAGGATGTGTTTTATTCTGCCAGCCATGAGTTGGCAACTAGCGGTTTGCAGATTAAGTTATCTACCATGTGCAACGCGCTTCCTCAACAGCTTTATGGATGACACACACACACACACACACTCGCACAGTCGAGTTCAAAATGCACTCGCATGCAAATTAGTTTTATGTCTGTTTTGGTAAATAGGAAAAGTGTGCGTATAGCAAATTCACAGCACAGCAATGATCATTCCTCGGTCTAGATTAAGCGCCACAAGTGCCTTTTGGTAATAAATTGGATGCAGACTGTTTCCATTTTTGCTCAGGAAGCAGCAACAACTGGCAGATGCTAACAATTTACTGCAGTGCAGGACATTTTATTCTAAAGCACAGTGAGTAAGTTCACTAAAACATAAAGTATGGTAGAGCAACTATGGTGAAGTTCCTGCTTTTCTACAAGTAGGGTTCTGACCCGAGGCTCCGGCTGGGTTTGTTGTGGTTCTGTGGTATTCATTATGGACCTCTGGCTCATTAGGACGCCTCAGTGTTCTGACACACAAGACAGAAAGATCCATGATAAAGCAGAATATACAGCTCTGACATGAAACTCTTACAACTTCAACATTTGCCTGGTTCTGAGAGTTACAAAACACAAAAGAGCTTCTTTTTTTTTATTGTAGCTAGAAAAATATCTGTGGTGTGTTGTTGAGGTTGAAGGAATTTCATTGTATGACTGTTTATCATTTTCCTCTCGACTAAGGCAACCGCCAAGAATTTTCAAGGGCACTCTGAACACGCAGAGCAAATTTGTGGACATGAAAAAGGTGCCTCCGTGAACCAATGGAGGGCCAGAAACCAGCAGTATCTCCCTTTTTTTCTCCACCAAATAAATGGTGCGATTGTTAATATGGAAATGTGGCGGTGAGAGAGGCAGACCAGAGACTGGGCGGTGGAGATCTCAAATGTCTGGGCTCCAGGATGGTAAAGACGGAAAATATGAAAATCTGAGCTGTTTCGAATCAATTCATCGGGGCAGAAATTGGTTCAAGTGCAGTTTGTGATTCCTCTTTCCTATTAACCTATATTCAGCAGTGGAAAACAGTCTGCTCTTCTACTAAAACACTGGTGTCACAATAAAAAAACAAAACAAACACACAAATTGAATTAAGCTAAAGTAAAAACAAACTGAAAAGTTGCGACTCACGTACCAGAAGTTGGGTCATAGTTTCCGTTCAGTCACCAGATGGCAGCAACCTGCAGGTTTGTAAAGGATCATCCCACTGAAAGCACTATGCTGAACAAACACACCAGTGATAGGACTTTTTTCCCCTGATGTCTTATACTTTTCGGTGAAGTGAGCTGAATTTTAGCACCACCACCCCATTACCTGTCTGGTCATTTAGCTTTTATCCAAAGCGACGTACATCTGAGAGTAGATCCCATTCATGCACCAATGGTGACAGAGCTGCCATGCAAGGTGCTGCCTGCCATTGGGAGCAACTTCAGGTTCAGTGTCTTGCCCAAGGACACTTCGACTGTGGAGGGACGGGGATCGAACCGCCAACCTTGCGATTAGAGGACAACCCGCACCACCACCCATTATAACTACAATTCACATATTGTTGTAGTCAATCAAAAAAAACCTGTAAATTTCTACACATACTTACATAAACATTCTCAGATGAAACTCCAAAAAAACATCTCATACCCAACAAAAATGCATGTATCTAAAAACCTAAGGGGTTTCTGCTGATATAATATTTCTGCATTAGTTTCATATTTGGAATTTAAATCATTATGCACAAATCGATTCCTAACAAGACAGCTTGACTTTGGGATACCTGATAAATCAGCACCGTATCTTTTACTAGTCTGTGAAGATTCTCAGTCATCCAGGTCATGGTTCTTGTCTTCTGACTGACTAGTTGGGAGTTCCAGATATCCTAAAGGAGCCATCATCCTTTAGGATATCTGGAACTAGTCAGTCAGAACTGATGAAGCCTCTTGGATGAGAGGTGGAACATCTCCAGCAGTTGCAACGATTAATCTACAAGAGTGTTCGTGCACTACATCTCATTGAACCAGCAGATTATAGCATTCAAGCAGTTGTTCCAATGATTCTGTTTGAACGGATCGCTGTGATTGGATGATCTCAGGATCACAATATTGAATTTCTGATCCTTTCATACGATTGGATCAAATTCAACCGTATGAACGAAAAGGCCGTGCTCTCATCTGTCTGGACTGTACCGCACAGAGTTACCAGTAGGTGGCGGAGTTTGCTCAGAAAAATTCAGTGTTTTTGGTTTTTGTTGCATAACACAAAGCAGCAGTTGTTTTTTGCAGAATGTAATCTGCTTGTTCAAATGATTTCATCACTCCAAAGCAAAACGTGCTTTTTTATGCGTCGTCTTCTGCAGCACAGAAGAACGAATGCATCACTTATTAACCCCCAGTTTGCATCCGTTAGCTGCTACAATGCATTAAGATGCTGTGGAGCTCCATAAGCTGCTGACTTCATGTAATTGTCTTAATTTAGTTACTTAACATCAACTTAACTACAGCACAGGCTCTCTCTTTCTCTTTCTCTTTCCCTCGTAAACGCACACAAATGAAACAAACGTGATCTCACATTATAAAGAATTTATTGCAGGCAAACAATACTATCAATAATATTTACAAACTATAAAACAACATTCCTGTGTGTGGGATCCATGAGCTGCTGGTAAACAGTCTCTCAGTCTCGGGTTAATGTGTTTTGCAGTTGAGTTTTTGTCACCCTGACCTGCAAGATGTTTTTTGAGAAATATTCAAGAAATAAGTTGATGCACTATATTCTCAGAGGCGCTGGAGGAGATATACGTATGCATGTAGTAGAATAATACCCACCTCACACAGCTACAGTGCACTTTACATGAAGGTCTTCCCTCTTAGAGAATGCTTTACTGCTGTTTTGTTTTGTTTTTTTTGGCCAGTACTTTATGCGCGGGGGCATAGGATCTGACAATGTATGCACACATTTAATTAAACTTATCTGCCTTTAAGAAAAATAACCCTAAAAAAATTCACAGCACACGTTTTTTTTCTTCTTGGCATTTAGTTTAAGCATAAATGAGAGATGTCTCGCGAGAACCTTAAAACCATAAAAACAAAACTTCCATGTGGAAAAAAAAAGTCTGAATGCTTCCAACGTTTCGAACAGTTAACCCACTGATTGTCCCCAGTTTCTACCCAACGCTGACTGAAAAAAGTGTCAGAAGTGCAACTATGAACAGCTCGGTTTGTTTTTTTGTTGTTGTTGTTGTTGTTAAAATGCTTGTCTGCGGGAAAATAAAAGTTTGAGCCTATCCGACGCTAGTTTCCTTCGACATTCCGGTGAGTTGAGAGGGAAAAGCACAGTGTGCGTCTGACGGCCGTCGCGGGTTTCGACTCTTGCGTCATTGTTGTCGTTTCCTTTCCGATTCCAAACAAAAATTCTCAAAAGCTTCTTCTATCTCGGGCTCCATCTCGTCGTCGAAGTCGTACCTGCGGACACAGTGATGCAGAGGCGCCCGTGTTACTTTTCAGGTCTTATAACCTGCATGACGTGGAAGTAGCTGCCGTTTGAACACACACACGCACAAAAACACAAGCTTACAGACGCACACAGTTCTGAGAGAGAAGACAGGAGCGAGTTAAGCCCTCTTTCACACCCAACTGCTGACTAAACTGAATCTGAGGCGCTGGTCAACCCTGTTGCATTGTGGGGCCGGTCAGACACATTGGCCGAGCTCAGGGGCCCACAGGTCGGCGTGTCGGGGTCATGTGACTCGTCTGCTGAAGGTACCGTGCGGTCACGTGACCAAAGGTGCACCTGCAGGGTGGCACTGCTGAACTTTTAGTCTGTGATGTGAGCGACACGATGAATTGATGACCTAGAAAATAACTAACATATGAGCAGCAGGAGGTCTCAGGTACAGAAGTTATGTATTTAGTAGTATTTTTTTCTATAAAAAATAATCCCTTCCTGCTTTAAAATGGCTTAGCTGTAGCTCTACATTGCTGCCTCCTCTATAAAACACAGATCTATGAAGCCCCTGCCTGTCTCTCCACTTGCTGTAGCTCAGAAAACCTCTAGACCTTCCATGACGGCTCAAATGCTAGAAAACTGCACAATGAAAAGTTGGAGTAATTCCGTCATACGTGTTCGAAAAATGTGACACAAAGCCTCACGCTGCTAGCTGACAGGATCTGTTACTCTGGTTTGTTACGTATGAAATCCTGAAGTTTGAGTTTTTAAGGGGCGTCAGTCGGTAGTTTCACAGTGGAAATGCTCAGCCAGAGCGCTGACTGCTGATTCGGCTCATGATGCGTCCTCCAGCACGTTAAAAACACCATGTGGGCATGTTGTCAAGGAGTGAGGAGGATATTAAATTAACGCTGTACACTCAAATTTGAAGCTTGATGTCTGTATCATATCAGTTCACCGGGAATCATTCTTCACGTGGCACCTGAAGGGCCGCTGGACGCTCAGAGCATCGCTGTAGCTGCCTGCCAAGCGCCGTGAAATACGAGCAGCACTAAAACAAGGTATTCCAGATATGCTACTACCAGACACATTTGGTGGTTATAGCAACAGCCATCAATACATCAGCACGTAAAGTGAACACTGAATTATATCATTTCATATATAAACATCGTGTACTTACTCATCATTCCCGTTTTCTCCATAAGTATCACTGAAGTAGTCCTGCCTGTCCAGGATCTCCTGGTACTTCTCAGCATATTCTGTGAAAAGAGAAACATTCAGACACAAGAGAGACTGGAGCATGAAGCAGTGGGGTGCTTTTCTCAGATATTTAAATGAACATGGTCGAGGAGAGTGAAGAGGAGTCAAACTGGTTACAACAATATTTGGAGCTATTTTGCTAATAGCTAAAAGAAACAGCTGCTGTGTGATTTAAAAAGACTGAATGTGCATTTAAATTGGTGTCATGTGGTCATTTTAAAATCATACAACTTCTTTATAAGTAGCAACAACATGAATGTGTTTCTATCAACTCTGACTGCACTGAGTAGTACTGCACTGTCTGTTACCAAAACCAAACTGTGCACATGGCTGACATATTAAGTTTTAATTACCTGTCTCTACATGATTGCAATATGCATATATTTCACAACATTACAAACAGCTAAACATATAGAAGAGGTTTGATTTTCTTTCTGAAGGGAGCATGGCTTATAGTAGCATTTAAAAAGCAAAGTAATTATTATATATTATTATAATAACAAAAACAGACGTCACAGGTTAGGATGCAAGAACAAAAAATAGACAAATGTATTGCATAAGTCTTGTTTCCATTTTTATGCCTAAACTACACAGAAAACATTTATTTGGCTTTCATCTCTGTTATTACAGCATGGCCATGTTCATATGGACTCACCTGGGTCAGCTGCTGTAAAAGGAGTGCCATCTTCTGTGTAGAACGTAGGTTCATTCTAAGAGGGACAAACCAAAGCACGAGAAACAGAAATGCATCGACAGTAAAAACAAAAGAACAGCAGGAAGACGGGGCGTACGGCACAGCGAACACTCACCATGAAGTAGTTGGGGTCGTTTTCTGGAGTGGCGTTGCTGGCGGCTGCAGCAGCACGAACTCTGCCCCAGTCACTGGATCTGAGCTCCACGAGCTTCAGAAGCATCTGCCTCACATCTCTGAGGAGGAAAACATCAGATAAAGTTTCATCCAGGCTGTTTCTGACACTTGGATTCTAACCTGTTGTGCTTTTACTGGCTGTAACTTTATGGCTGAACTTTTAAATGACGGTTACTGATGGCTCAGAAGTTCAAACTGTACGACTGTAGGAATCAGTTTCAATCCCAGTCGTCTCAAAAACTCTGAAATGAAAATCTCTTGAAGTATATACTTGAGTCAGTTTTGGAAAAGAACGTTTCTCCCAAAGCTTTCTGATGACGGATGATCCTTCAGTACAGCTATACTCACAGACACCTTCGTTATTAAACCCTAACGTTTCCGATGACACTGAGCGTGTTGATCTACACACCTGCTGCAGGTAGCATCCAGTAGAATAGTTTCTATTCTGCGGATCAGCTCTTCCATGTGTGGTTTTCCACTCTCCTTCCATGCGTCATCCAGGACAGATCCTGTCAACTATAAATATAAAAAAAACACTTTCTCATTTCCCCCCTAAATGACAGAAACATCTGGAAGAGTTTTCATACAGGTTTGTAATGTGCATATGCAGGTAAATTGTGACACCTTGAGAAGTTTGACAGCGCAGATGAGATTTGCATCCACGGGGTTAGAGAACAGGCTGGTCATCAGGTCCTTCAGGCCCGTGAGGAGGATGTCTGCTCGCTTTGGAGGTCCTTTCCCACTTTTTATCTGAACAAAAACATTTAAAATGTTAAAAAATGAAAAAGCAGAAAACTATTCCAATATTGGCAGCTTATAAATAAACCTGCAAAGTCTGTGCTCCACACAAGAGCAACAATATATGTATATATATCATTTTCCTAACTATATGAAGCTGTATCTGTCTGTGAGGCAGTGCACTAAAAAGGCATTTTTTGTCACGACAATGCAGAGAATAAGTGCAGCTTCTCACCTCCAGATGAAGATAGAGCTCTCCTAGAAACAGCACGAAGGAATGGAATTTCTTCTGAGTCTCCAAATCTCCCCGAACGGCTGCATCCCTTTGTTCATACTCTTTTCGACATCTACAGCAGACGACATTCTGACGTTATTTAACGGCAATCCAAACAATAAATTACTACACTGTTGAGCTCAGCCCCTCTATTCAGTAGCTTTTATATTTCTATTGACTCAGACTGTACCAGGATTTCTACTCCTAATGCTGCCAACATTTTTTTTACTGCTTCCAGCTGTTCGAAGCTCCTGTCAAGCCTGATATAAACACAACAACAACAACAGAAAATTCAGGGGGCATTAAAATAAAAAAATACCTTTGCAGGAGCAGCTGACGAAAGTTGCCATTCGGTGGGCTGATATTGAGGTGATGCGACAGATAGTTACAGAGCCTGGCGCCAGTGTAGGAGAAGTTTGGAATGGCAGTCGACTGCAATGGAAACAAAACTGAATCAGTGGGGCACCTTATGTCAGAAGAAAGCGTTGAGGCAGGGCTAGGTTCATATTAATGAATGAGGACAGTTTGCATCTCCCGACCTGTGTATAGATCAGCTCCACCAGCTCCTTCAACAGCTCTTCAGTAGTGACCCAGTCATTGAGAACCGCGGTTATGTAATCAATATCCGACTCAAAGGAGCCCGGTGAGGAGCTCAGGTGTCCGAGGAAGTCTGTGACCATGTCAGCCAGCGTTGCTTCGCCGTAATACCTTTCACTGTCGTCATAACAAGCGGGATCCTGCACAAAAATCACAGTGAAACAAAGTAAATCCAGCACTGAAAGCAGAACCTAACATCACTATAAAACGTTGTGGCGACGGCGTAAAAATTCTTCTCACTTCATACGTGTTTATTCCACAGGGGACAAACTCTGGAGCGCTGGCCGAAAGCTTTGACGACTTGACCAAGGAATCCACGTCGTTAAACCCTCTGGAGACGGGCGTATTGTTGGCATTCGCACTTTGTTGGGGTTTGTTTTGTCTTCTGCAGTCTGGAAGAGAAAGCTTTGTTTAATGCAGCTGTTATAAGTGATACCAAATTGTTTTTTTTTTTTACAGATAAGAGTCCATGTTGTAGCTGCTGTCATACTTCCTCACACACCATCTTCCAGTTTGGGACAGAAATGTGCATTTTCGTTTCAAAACAGCAAACTTATAAAACAGCTCGTTTCGGTATTTATGTGCAAATGTTACTAAAACTGGGGACAACTTTAAGAGGGTGACTATTTAGAGAAGCAGGATGACAAATGTGGGATTGACTTGAAATAAACTGCAGTTCATGGCAATAAAGGAACAAGTTAGTTCAACGTTGTCGTGCACTGATATATTTATAACAGTGTTTGGGCAACAAGTGAGACAGAAATGAGCTACATCAGTCTCTGAATATAACTCCTGGTTCTTGGTAGGATCACATTGTCACTGCAAGTTTTAGAGTTTTTAAAGATTTTTGATGACAGAAAGAAAAATTCTGACTAATCCTGGAGGGAAACTGTTTGCAGAGTGAACACAAAAAATACCATAAAATATATGTGACTGAACAGAAAAGCATCAACAAGCAATCTGAGACGTAGGACGTTACAGACATCCACCGTGAACGGACAACAACAGTACATTAATGATGGTTGTGTGCAAAAATACAACACAGCGCAGAGCAAGACACATGATTTCTGCAACACAGAGCTAACTATAGTCCTGCTGTGAGCACCGAGGGCTTCATGCATTGATAATATTGACGACTTATTGCTTTACTCGCTCAACCCCAAAACCCACTGGGGGATTTGAAAGGCACGCTGTCTTTTTATTTAGTTATTTATTTTAACTCTGTGCCATTTGTCTGAGCCAGAAACTGTAAAAACAGAAAGAATCACTGGATGGATTTTCAGCTTTCTGGTGGTCCTTGAACTAATCTTGTTTGTTGTGTGGTTGTGAGAAGCCATGACTGACTGAGGGGGGACCAACAGTCGCATTGACTGAGAAAAAAACACAATATGTACTTGATCAAAATGTGGCATGGATCACAAGAGGTGCACAGAGGAGCAAGTTGTTAGAAGATACATTCCACACGGTCAAATATCTCTCTGGTGTTGACGTGCATCTGGTTTGCAGAGGCTGTAAAAGTAAGTGAGCAGCAAAGCATCCATACTATGTAGAACCACATGTTTTTGTCCAGGTTTGGCAACACCTCCTGGAAAAAAACAAGTAGTACATAGCGATTCTAGGTTTTTTCATCCATCCATCCATTATCTATACAGCGCTTAATCCTCACTAGGGTAGCCACGGGGGGGCTGGAGTCTATCCCAGCTGGACAGGTAACCAGTCTATCACAGGGCTACACTTAGAGACAGACAACCAAGCACACTCACATTGACACCTACAGACAATTTACAATCACTAATTAACCTCAACATGTTTCTGGACTGTGGGAGGAAGCCGGAGAACCCGGAGAGAACCCACGCTGCACGGGGAGAACATGGAGACTCCACACAGAAGTGGATGGCCTCACCGGGATGTGAACCGGCGACCTTCTACCCACCGAGCCACCTCGCAGCCGTAGGGTTTTTTCAAGTTTTGTAAAATAAATAACTGAAGAAATTCAACTTTTTAATCATTTATAGCTTCGTAACTGTGTCTTACTGCAGAAATAGAACTAATTTGTCTAATTTCAGCCACGGTTTGGCTGTTTTCATAGACGGGCAGGACTTAAAACACCTAGAATCTTCTTGGGCTTCATTCGGGTTAAGGTCAGACTGGACAGGCAGCTGGGAGACACAGCATGTCAGTGTCATGGAGCAATCCCTGTGATTGGTTGGCTGTCATCCCAGCTAGTAGTGGATCAAGCTGCCTGTGATCTGCGGGTATGGAGTGAAAGAAAAAAAAAAAAAACACGGTTCTGGCTCATACTGATGTTCCCAAGCTTTATCTATCAAACAGGTGAGGAAATTAATCTCAGGTAAAAGATCACAACAGATCTTCTAATCATGCACACACTTCATTCATTCTGATTGATGAGTTACCCAAAGAATTAAAAAATAATCGGTGATTAATTTCCCTTCTGCTCCATAAATTGAGCCCCTCGATCAGACGTTGAAGGGAAACGGTTTCTTCCCCTTTTGCCCTGCGCTGCAGCTTCAACCTAAAGCCAGATTAGCTGCAGCAAAGGTTAGCTCTGCAAACACACACTTCAGCCGGGAGGTGCAGCCCCAGCCCTGGCTCATAGGTGGCCAACTATGTGACATCTGAGTGGGAGCTTTATTTAGATGCATCATTAGCTCACCGTGAAATAACAATCCAACAAGTGCATGTCGCAGCGCCAACATGCTAAGGCTATCTGGCACTTAGCAGCTAGCTAGCCAGCTAATGACAGGTCCAGATTTAGCTCGGGTTAAACCCTCCGGCGCTCCACGGAGAACAATATCAGCAGGAGGAAATCTTAACTTTCGATTCAGGTGAACACAGTTTCGCCCTTCGTTCTCCGTGTCAGCTGACGACACGGACACAAAAACCGAATCTGAAAGCAGCTAGCTTAGCCGAGCCCAGTGACTGTTGACGCTAGCAGCTCGGCAGCCTCCTACCTCCGGAGACCATGTCGCTGGTCGCGCTAACGTTGTTCTCGGTGAAAGGCGGGGACGTCCGCGGCTGCCTCAGCGGCTCCCTTTGGTTGAAAAACGTCGTTTTGGCATCAGCTTCCCCGCCGCCACCGCCGCCAGCAAACCCGGGGCTCGGTGGAAGATTACGGGTTCTCCCCGCTCCGGGAGCTCGGTCGAAATTGTCGTTCATGACTGCTCGCTGTCAGCCGCGACTCTCAAAACAGCATCTGAAGCAGACGGAGGGACGCGCTGCTACCTGCCGCCTGCTTTTGCTTTCGTTTGGCGGTAGCTGCTCGGGTTGAATCGCAGTGAAAACACACCCTATCTCTCTTTCATGGTGCTCTTTTTCTCGTTCGGCTGGTGTCACAGTATTTAACGCTACACAACTTTTTCTTTTTTTTTTCAGTCTACTTCCTTTAACAACAAACTTACTGTCACTGATTATCTGTGACAATGTTTGATATTAAAATATAACGGCCGCCCTCTAGCGGCGCGGAGTGGAAGCGCAGCAACACAAGGCGCAGGACAAAAACACAAGCTGGCGTCATCAGTGGTGGAAAGAAGATTATTCAGCTTATTCACCTAAATTATTAATAAAGTAAATAGCACAGTAAACAAATAGGCCTCCATATTAGGTTATCTGTAGAAGCTCATTATGTAGGAGCTGTTTCTTACTCTGGTGTTTAATAATTAGAATGTGAGTGTTTGTTCTATTTTTTAGTTATTTCTTTACTTTCATTTTTGTTTTAGCTAGTTTATTATTTGTTTTTTTCTATTTTATAAGCACAGGGTAGCACTGTGAGCATTTCATTGTGTATCTGCACCAGTGAGGGCCTATTATGAAGGAAGCAGAGCAAGAGAGGCATGATTCTCTGTTCTTTTGTTGTCTTGCTTGCATTGGGTAAATAAACCAGCCAAAACGCAGAGATGTTGTTTGGAAATGGGACTTTTTATGGATGCATAAACTACGTACAGTGGTTCGGATTTTTGGCTCATGATTTAAACAGTTTTTGTACAAAACCTTTGTGGAGAGATGGTCAGAAAAGTGGAAGATGGTAAATGGTCCACACTCCCAAAGCGCTGAGCAATGTGTTTCTCATTCACCCATTCACACACACAGTCACACAGCAACGGTGTGGAGAAAGTAGTTTGTGTGCTTTATATTTAATTTAATTTAATTTAATTTAATTTAATATTTTATTATTTGTGATTTTATTAAATTTTATTTTACATAATTTATTTTAGAAGACTATATGAGTATCTTAAAGTGCTTTGTCCTTTTTTATTTATTTCACCTTTTTGAGATTCACTGGAAAACTAAATCAGCAGTAAAGGGATTTTACAAAGAAAATCCTAGCCCCACTTGTAAATGAAGCTCCCATAATATTGATCAGTTTCATTTTTTCCTTACGTGTAAAGGCCTAAATGTTGTTTTGAAGAATTACTAAATCACTTACATACTTATAAATACTGTAGAACAAATCTATTTAATCAGCTGAAAGGAAAAAGGTCTTAACATGTCATTCTATGTAAACTCAGGCTCAGGTTTGTTAAAGCTACTAGATTCCCAGGATAAATACTGAGGACACGACCTCTGTCAGCAGCGTAAGCTACTGCTCTGTTTGTGGCTTTAAGCGGCGGTTGTCTGCATAGCACGAACATGTAATGATGGACCTCGTATTGATTTAGAATATTTTCCTAAGCACCAAGGCCTGGAAGTCAGACCCGTATTTATCCGTCCCAGAAAACGCTTGTGGACCCGTGAAACCCCCTCAGAAGTGCCTCTCTCCCCGAGCTCACCCAGTAGCTGCCCACTACGAAACATGTGTTGCACCAGACATCTCGGTGTAAGTATTCATTAGTTGTTTTAGCCTCCAGTCATTTTCCACTTGTTTCCCAAAGCTGGATCACATTATGCCACAGAGAATTCCCGTGCCAGAAATGCAGAGACCCGCTTTGATGAAAGATTACTGCACCTATTTTGTGTTATTGCTGTTTTTCCCCCCCTTGCCAGTGTCTTGGAGGGAGTTCAAACATTCACAAGTATCGGGGAATGCAGAAGATGACAAATGACTTGGATTGAAGTGTGTGTGTGTCTGTGCATGTGTGTGACCGTGTGGTGTTAGCGGTGCACTTTGTGTAGGTTACATCCCTGTTTATTTATCGTCTGCACATACAGAGCGATTAAAAGCTAATCAAGCAGGAGAATACAGTGCTACTGTATGTGGTGCTGTTTCATACCAGAAACCAAATTAGCCCTCATAGTGTGTATGCAATGTTTAGTTTGTAATCGGAAATAGTAGTAAATTACATAAAGACTCCCTGTAAACACTTAAGAAAGACATCGAAATATTTACATTTAAATTAATTCGGAACATGTTGAGCTTCGTCTAAACATTTATCCTCAGGACACTTTTGTGAGTCTGGCCTCGGGGGTGCACCAGTCACACCATATTTAGCAGTTACTTATGTGGGCAGAGAACATGTAATAGACGGTGCTGCTCACGGTGCGGAGATGATCGTGAAACAACACTCCATATGTTGCTATCGGCCCTGACTGTCATGGTGGAATGCGCCGCAGCATTCCTCGGTATTAATCATTCGTCGCGGTGATCATTAAGTACAATATATTATAGCTTTAAGGAAATTCTTTTCCTGCACACCGGATTCCTAAAGTTCAGATCGCTTTTGTCGGTTTCACTCCTTCAAATCTGCAGCCACAGCACCAACCTAGACGGGAGTGAAGGCCTCGCATGCCTTCTCTCATCCAACCGTCTTCCGCCATTCTCCCAATTTTTCATGCCTGTCTCCAGATAGATGTTCTAAAAGGCAGGATAAGAGAACATGAGGCCCGGAAGCCTGTGGTGTTAATGTTCTCCCCGCAGTCTTTTGATCTGGCATCAAGGCAGCTGTCATTGATTAGTGTGTTTGCAGATGATTACTGAGGGAAGTGGGTGGTCAGGCGCAGGTCATATCTCTCTTTCCTCCCGCACACACGTTCAGATCCTCTTCCAAGGCCGTCCACGAACCCGTAGGCAGCGGTGATGCAGACCTACATGACAAAGCTGTTTCATAATTTTATTTTTTTTGGCCAGTATTATAAGCAGGTGCTTCAGCAGATATCTACCTCCCGCAATCGGGGGGAATGTTGCAGCTTCCACAGTAATGGGGCGATCTTAGGAAATGATGTCAGCATCTACAGGCCATACCAGGGAAGCTGCCTCCCTCCCATTTTGTTGTGGTCGGTCTTGTATGTTTCCCGTTTGTTTGGGAACTAATCATTAGTGCAATGGTTGCCACATGGAATATCTGGCTAGGCATTAATGGTTGCCTTTTGTCCCTTCCTACCTCAGAGAGCCAGATAAGAACAGACTCACCATGACCCGAACGTTCACCAGGGTTTCTCAGCACTTAGATTTACCATTTTCCTGCAGCTCTCTAAATCTTTGTTGTTGTGCAAAGGAAGAACTACCACCATGTTGCAGAGGGGAGAATTTATTTTCACATAATAGCATTCCTATAAAAAGTAAATAATGCAAAGCTTTTCTTGTGTTCCCCTCCAGTTAAATATTTCACAAAATAAATAAATCATTAAAATTCAGTCAAAACACAGTGGTTACGTATCAAACAGTTGTTTAAAATGTGTTGTATTCTCTATCGTTTAATGCTGTCATGATAAACTGACCGACCCTCCTCCTTTTACGCGTCTCACCGGAGAATATGGATTATAAATAACATCTCGAGATACTTCTGCATCCTCTACAGTTCGTTAGCTAGGCCAGAATCTTCCGTGTTGTCCACATCACACACATACTCCAGCTGCAAACTGTTTGGCACAGAAAAAAAAGGACAAACATTGCGTTCTGTGCCACTGAAAACACAGATACGACCTGCTCCCAACAAACACAAATGCATGATCTCACTTAAAGTCAGGAGTAGAGACCATTCGTTTGTATGACAGTGTTAGTTCCTTTTTTCCAAACGAGAGATTTCTCAATCAAAGTCTTTTGTTTTACAGCTCGTCGGCATTGAAAACCTCTCTGTCTGTCCAGTGCTGCGTATTCTCCCTCTGTCAGGTGAGCTCTCCGGGTCACACCATGATCGGAAGGAAGTGCGTCGTCGTGTTCTTCCGGCGGGTTTTCTTCCCTCTCATCGGCTTCCCGTGCACGTTTATGCCCACGAACATCTGCCGGTTCTTGTTCCTCCACTTGGCCGACGCGTACGTGTTGTAGCCGTTCTCCTGGATCCGCTCCTTCAGGGTGCAGTCGTCGCCAAACTCTCTCTGGAAAAACAGCACGTATCATGTTTCAGTGTTTTAACCCCGACGTGTGAGGTTAAGGCAAAAACACAGATCATTTTCTTGTGCGAATCCACTGTGGTCGTGCATGGTACCATTTACTACTCCTCAATCTACGCTGCATGCTTTGCTCTGTGTGTGCAAGTGAAGGGACTGGAGTGCACTTTGAAAATTGCATAGCTCTGCTAGAGGTTCCCATGTGTGCGCTGGCCTGGTTGTGATTCGGGCAGCTAGAGAAGTAAAGATAAGGCTTCTTTTTGATAAGGACCGAAGAATCTAACACTATCTCTCGCTCTCTGGAGCATCCAGATTGACCCGTGACTCGGATACTAACCGCTCCGTACAGCTCTCCCTTCCTGCTGATAGCCAGATAGTAGTTGCTGTTCAGCCCTTTGATGGCCACCACTCCCACGTCCACTGATGTGATTTCCAGAATACCTAGGATTCAGCAAAAAGAAGGTTACATCAGTATGCGTCAACATTTAGAAAAAGCATAAAAGCCCCCTTCTGCCATCGCTGAATGTTTCCCGACTGCTTGTTGCTGTAAACAAGACTACAGAGGAACCTGCCAGACTGGGAGAACTTTTACAGACGTCAGTGTAATGGTGAGAAACATTGCATTTGCATGTGGGAATGTGTGGGAATTCTGAGTAAGGCTGCAATTATTCTGGAGCACATTTATCATTTCTGTGATATTATAAAGTTGCTTTACGGCCTACACCTGTGTAACAGATTCCAGCTGCGCAGGTCATTTAGTTTAAAATTAATAGGTGGATTCCACGGAGATTCTCAGGTTGTTTATGTTCTGTTTGGTATTTAGGGTTTCCAAGTCCCTATACAAATAATTCAGGTTTCTCATAGGCTATTAGCAGGGTTAATTTATACCTCAGTTAACAAGGGCATGTTTTTGCTGCAGACAGCTGTGGTTATTTGTGTGGTCTCAGTATCAGAGGTCGGAGAGATATAACTTCCTAATGTGTCCTTTGACCACAGAACCCACTTGTCTCGTCTTATGCCGGTGTGTGTGTGTGTGTGTGTGTGTGTGTGTGCATGAACCCCACTGGTTCCCATGGCATGTTTGATTTCATGCCGCCCTCCCTGACTTCCTTTCCCCTCTTCCTGTGAGCTGTCGTTATTGTATCCCAATAAGCACACATATGTGAATGCACACACACACACACACACACACACACACACACACACTTCAGCGTGGGGGCGTGAACTCCAGAGTCGACGACATGCTTTGATCAGATCGGCGGCCCCTCCTCTGTCTGATGACTGTTTGTGTGGCACCCTGCTCTACTGTCAGACCCACTCTCCAGTAGCTGGGGGGCCTCTGGGGTTGCCAGCCCGGTACATGAGTGGACAGCGGAGGATGCAGGTGTGCCCCCAAAGAACAATCCCGCTCTTAAATATACAGCAGCTTCTCTCCTCGTCCGTGAGGTCTTGACTGTATCAGTTTCTAGTTCAAACAGTGGCACCTCGGGGCAGTGAGGTCTGAGGCTGCAAGGCGGTGGTGGGGACTGTGACACAACGGCCATTGAAGATCTGAGAGGAGATGGTTTCTGTATGGGATCGGATGTCGGGTATGGAGTGAGGATGTAAGACAATCTATGGCAGTCTCTGGCTGCTCTGTAAACATGGGAGGGATGAAAGGAAGGAGAACAGAGGAGGACAGAGGAGCCATGACAGTGAGACTGGGGGTGGAGTGAGGATTAGAAAGGCTGTAATGATCACTGATCAAAGTCAGCCACCGGAGGCAGGGGCGAGACAGGTTGTATATACACACATGCACATGCACATGCACTAATGCACTCTCTCTCACACACAGACACACACACACACACACACACAGTAAATGTTGCAGCAGGTGAATGTGCACTTGCACAGAACTTGCAGACTTAAACTAAATCTCCACTCACTGCTCTCTGCTGACTGGCTCAGTGCTCAGCTTGACCCACATAACAGAAAACATGCTCTTCGTTTGACTCTCTCCAGATTACAACATAAATGTCTCAGTGATTGTTTTGCACATTTTACACATCCAATATGCAAAATGTAGCCCAGCGTGTGCCAGCCAGCTTCAGCTGTTGAAGTGGGGAGACAGCAGTTTTGCTTTTGCATGCTGCTTGCTTTTTCCTAATGTGTGGCTTATTTGATACGCTCTGCTTGGAGTTACAACAGTAAATGGTGCGTTGGTTGTGGAATCGAGGCACATGATGCCAGTGAGAATTAAAGGCGGTTTTTCCACAGTGGGATGCCAAAAAGCATGTGCTTTGCAGCTTATTGTGTTATTCTTTCTCACTCTTGCTTTGGCACATTTTTAAATAGATGTTCTGGTCTGCACAAAAAAAACATCTGGACAGATAAGTCGGAATTTCAATTTCAATTGTTGCCATTCCCGTGCAGAAAAATGGTGTGGAGTGAGGCGTAAATCAGGATATATGGTAATAACACTTGATAAGGACCACACTGAGTGTATTTACATAGAAGGGAGATCCAGCTTTTTCCCCACCTCTGAGAAAAGCTATACATCTCCCTCCTCAGACCTCCATAAGAGCACCATCTGTTTTTTGCCATGCAAAAGGCCACTGCTTTGATTAAAGGAGATGAATGTGCACTAACATACACACTTACACACACACACACACACACACACACACACACATCCACAGCCATATACACTTCTTTAGCTACATGAGTCTTGCACACACATGACCTGGCCCCTGCAGCACAGAAACAACTGGTGTGTTCCTACACACACACCACACACACACACACACACACACACACACACACACACACACACACAGTCTTGACAGGCTCACACTCTCACACCATCACAGACATGGATAATTAGCCTCTTTACTCTTTTACCGCCAAGTCTTTGCCCAAGTCTTAATCAGCAATATTTCAGTAGTCACTCAGAGCTGTGAGCTGTCTATAAATTTAAGAGAACTCAGCTGTGAATCATAGATATTTTAATTACGTACTTAGGTATGCAGATAGCTACTTAGCTGACTTTAACATAATCTGCCTCCCTTCTCTCTCTGTAACCTCAGCACAGGCTCACAGCGGGTTGGAAAGCCATGTGGGACAGTTTTGCACTGGCATCCCCATAAATCTGTGGGAGGCTGGATACTGGCTCTTTAACAGACAGTGAGCCGGGTCCTTGCAGGGCCACAGGCAGCACCCAAAACCAAAGCCTGCACACCCCACAACCCGCTCCTAGACAGGTCTGATGAACGTACAAATTCCTAAATCATAAAACTTAAATGCAGTGTGTCTTGTCTGGTTGTAGGAAAGGCTGTCCGTCCTCCACTCAGTGTAAAAAACAAAACAAAACACACAAAAAAAGTGATATTTTGTCACTTCAAGGGAGCATCAAGGGTCTACAAAGGACGTCAGTCCGGGGATCATGTCTAGCCCCAGGGGCCAGAGCAAAGACTGAAGCTGCTGTTGTGTAGTATCCTTTACCTTGTGAACCTGATATGAGGGCACATAATCCACACACAGTGTCCCCAGACCCCCTTAGGACACAGCTTTTTGATGGCACCACCATTGATACTGAAGATGCACAGCTTTGATGTGGCCACAATGATGTTCAGCCATGTCATTCATGAACTTGTACCTGTGGAGGATCTCCCTTTCACCTCCCTCCCTCGTGCTAATTCATCCTGACTTTTTTGCAAAAGGCAACACGCTCCTTAAAAATGTGAATTTGTGAGCCAGTAAAAAAAAAAAAAGACAGACAGACAGACAGAGGGGTAAATTATCCGTCAAATATACATAAACTTTACGGCGGTTTCACACTGCCGCTGCTATGATAAACCGAGTCAGACTTTCTCGCACAATTTCGGTTTTACAGCTTAAAAGAAACTCCCAACAAAGACAGCAGTAAAGGCATCGCTGTGTAATATGGTCAGGAAATAAAGCTGCTTCTGTCATGACCTTGTCAAAACAAACATCTCCCCTGACATTCTGCCTCCCCGTGCCATTTCCCCTTAAGTCACTTTGATTGAATGTGTGGTTTAGCTGTCCCAAGAGGAACATTAAAGGTTCCATATATATACCCTCACTACTGGGATCAGGAACAAGGAGAAAGAGGGAGAAAAGAAACATGTGACAATGAGGGAGATGTGTATATATATATATGTGTGTGTGTGTGTGTGTGTCAGTAATAAGCGAGCACATGTGTCGTCTTTGGCTACTATATGATCACACACCCACTGGAGCATGTGAGTGCCTGCTGGCTGATAGGCACACACACGTAGCTCAGTGGGAACGCTGGGAGACTAATGAGAATGCTATTTTACTGACTGATATACTGAAACATACAACATGTAATCACTCTAAAGACACGTTTCTCTGAGCGAGCACGTCAAACTGCTTTAAACAAATGTCTCATCTGGGACTGAGGGTGTGTAATTTGCTTGATGCCGGCTGGCAAGGAGGGCAATCTGAGTGGGAGAGTGAGCAACAGACCCGGAGAAAGAGAGTCGAGAAAGCCATCAATGAGGCTGACATTCATATCCTCCTCCTTCCTCCCCCTCCACCCCTCCGCCGCCGCCTCCCAGTCCCTGTTCTTCTGTGGCCGTTATCAGCGCTGTCTACCCTGGGCTGTGAAGACGGCCTGATAATGGCGGGGTTATCTGCTCCTGCTCCTTTTTAAACCATCTGAGAGCTACCATCATTGTGCCGAGTGTTTGGACAGGAGAGATATCTGTGGGACGTCTGGTTTAAAACAAAAAAAGGGGACTCAAATTGGTGAATGCTTCTCCCAAATTACCAACCAGCTGCTGAGCAGGCTGGTGGTCCCTGGAAATGGAAGAAGAAATATGGCTTTTACTGATGTTTCTGCCAAGTTGTATATCCGTACATCCACTTTATGTACGTGTGTGTGTGCTGGTGCAGAGTTAATGTTCCAAAACCTGATTTCCTGAAGTGGGAAAACCGTAAACATTTAGGAGGGTTTTTGTGCCAGAATTGAGCAATCAGCAGGTGCTTTTTGTTATGTGTAATGCCAGAACAGAGCAGAAGGTTTGGTTGGAGAGATTAAAAGCCCTGATTTTATGCCGGTGGTGTAAAATGTTAAAGTTTTTTCCACCCAAATTAGCACTGGGCAGGATTACTTTAGTTTTGCAGCCACTACAGAGTACCAGACCTCTGATATGATCTGACTTACCCATTTTATTTTATTTTATTGCAGTAATGTGCTCAGTGAGTTACTTACTTAAGGGGTCATCCTTGCTCTTGGTTCCATTCACATTTCCATTCCTATCAATCCTCAGGAAAAACTTCTGGAACGAGAACAGCTTCCTCCTCCGTATGTCCCCTTGTAGGTGGGTGTAGCTGCGCACATGCCTCCCCTGCGCTCCCCCGGTCCGACCCACGGGGCCTCCGGTGGCCCTGGGTCCAGAGATCGGTTCGGTCTCGGAAATGTTCTGCGGCACCCTGAGTGTTCGCGGGCTGGCGAGCCTCAGTCGGTCTCTGCGGAGCTGGTGGCAGGCAGCCTCGGGTAAAGACAGGGAGAAAACCACCAGGGTGACCAGCACAGGGAAAGACAGGGAGGTGAGCAGCGCTGAGGACCTCAGCCTGGAGCTGGCCCCAGAGCCTAAACGAGACCCTAACCCAGGCCTGGAGCAGGACGAGGCAGAGGCAGCCTTACTCCCTCCAGCAGCCCATCTGGTCATGGTAGTGTGCTGTGAGGAGGACTAGAGGCAGCCTCAGAGCCTGGGACATGCTGCTGGGGTCGAGGATAGACTGGGAGGGCAGGGAGGGGAGCCCTCCACAGTCCAGACTGGGTGAGATGGTCCCTCTGCAGAGTCCAGATTATTCAGTATGTGAGTGAAATTCTTAAATCTCCCTCTTGACGGATGTTATTATCTGTTCAACGAGTCTCTTTGAGCTGATATTCCACTGAGGTCCCTTTTCCACCGTTGAAGGGCTTTTAGGCTGATTGTCAGAAAGTGTGCAGTCCAAGTCGGTTTTGGAAAAATAAATCAGTCTGAATGAACAAAGATTACATAAACAAAACACACACAAAACACCGACTGCTGCGTGTGCATTCCAGTAACAAACCTCTGTTTTTCCCCACTAGCCTTGTGTTTTCTAATTCTTTCTAAATTGTTTGTGAAATTTTAACTATTAGTCTTGGCTGCTCCAGTGGTGGCCCTTGTATTTCCAGGCAGTTGCTCAATTTCATTAAAAAAAAAAAGAAGAAGAAGAAGAAAGAGAAAAAAAAAAATCCCAAAAAATAGACAGTTTCTTGATATCCAAGAATAAAGTTTGCAGAAATAAAAAAAACTCTTTAGTTCCAGTGAAATAAAACAGGACGCATCGCTCCGTCTACCTGCTCAAAAGCTGCTAGAATCCACGTGTGCAGGAAGGCGTTTTCAGGTTTTACTCTGAGGAGGAAAAACAGGATTCAAGACTTAAATAGGAACGTTGGTCAATCCAGGCGCATGTCAGATAATCCATCTGTCCTCTTCTATTGCCCTGCTCCTCTCGCTCTCTCCTCATCTCTCCCTCCCTCCCTCCCTCTCTCTCTCTCTCTCTCTCTCTCTCTCCCTCTCTCTCTCTCTCTCTCTCTCTCTCTCTCTCTACCCCTGAATGACTCCACCTTCATGCAGCATGGAGGTAACGGTCTGGGGAGGTCTTTCTGTCTCGGGATTGAGTCAGACTTGTTCGCCTCCTTTTCCTTGATTTGAGAATTCCTCACCTGAAGAGTGATTCCAGAAGACGCCCGTGTGTTGCTGTGGGACTCTGTTAGTTATTTGATCCCTCCCTCCTTTACTCGACTCCCACCCTACCGCCACCCCCCCAAACCTCCAACATATGGGAGCGAGTACTGCTCTGCATGTGTGTTTTCTGAGCGAGTGTGTGCCTATATACAAGCAAATCTAACTTATGAGAGCGGGTGATAAGAGGGCTTATCTGTGCAGATGCTGCGGGGCAGGAAGCAGCAGTCTGGTCGTATTGATTCAGTCCCTGCAGCTACAGATTCTTCTGGTGATTGCTTTATTGCTTAATCAGAGAGCGGCTGTGTTTTTAGGTTGCAAAAATAAAGTTGTGTTTTCCACCCAGTAAGTCTTATACATGTGCCTGTATAGTTGTGTCTGCTGCAGGAGACAAATATTACGCATTGAAATGAACTCACTTGTTACTCATTAAGATGTGATGAACCCGACAAGTGGCCTTCCTGATCTATCTCTGCAGATAGAAATCATATTGAGTTACTATTGCCGGTTCATGCCGCCTTATCGCTGCCATCTCGCGAAGGCCTCTCTTTTTTCCCCTCAAGGCACTTTATCGTCGTGCGTTATCTCTCCTGCAGTGCTGTAATGCAATGAAGCTCTCCAGTTTCACTCACCAGACCTCTGCCTTCCTCTGTGACTCAGGTGTCTGAGTGGCCGTCAGCCAGTCAGACTCTCTTACAAACCATGCATCATGCTCGAGGCGAAGCAGGCACAGGATGGACAAAGTCAGAGCGGACTAGGCAGCAATGTTCAATATGCGAATGTGGAAAGTGTTAGGGATGGTTTTCATGAAGAGCACTGACAAGGCAGCCCCGCGTTGTTTCTTACGGATCTTATTCATTGTTCTTATTAAATCATCATTAATCACACACAAGGAGGAGATGAAAGGTTGCATTTATGAGCTGCAACTTAATACCAGCAAGAACTTTTGATGCTCATTAAGAGGATAACAGTGATCCATGACCGTATAGCGACATTTTTAACAATCCAGCGTCAGAAACAAAGCTCGCCGCTGGCAGTCCTATCTACTCCCCCTGATCCTCGGGGCTTTAATGTCGGCATCTGCCCGGTTCCGAGCTGTTCTTTCCCGTAAGTCCCAGTTTTTAGAGCCGGCTTTAATGTCTGTCAACGATCTGCGGCCAGAGCAGCAGTCTGGTCTTAACTCTGCTCTTGCCGTGGCTTTATCTGGGGGATACAAACAGAACAATCTTATCAGCACTTCCTTTGTGGTGTCCTTTCCCGCTGTGATAACCTGAATCAGTGCAGAGGACAAGGAGCTGGGAGGAGCATCATTTATATTGATTAACGGTGCGGCAATAACAGATTTATTTACAACGTTGAAATGACCTCGACCTCACCGAGACGACATTGGACCTGTGCACTGTGAATTATTCTGTCAAAGTTTTAATGCACGTATATTTTACTATTTTCACAGTTTAGTTAAATTTGTTCTTTTACTTTCTTATTTACCGTCTACTCGTCTGCAAGCTCTGCTGTCCAAATAAACACTGAATCAGACAAAACTGTGCAGGTTTTTAGTCATTTGTCTTGTACAGTTTTGTCATTTCCCATGAAAGTCTTTTTTTAAACACTTGCTTCAACTAAGCAGATTTAAAAATTGTATTTATTCTTTCTAAATGCCTTTTTGCTGATACAGGCTTGGGTAAAATACCTCGTAGGACGTTTTGCATTCCACATTTTTCAGCGGCTTTTTGCTGACTGGGCAGCAACATACCAACGCAAAGTTCTGAGCTGGATACCGTGTAAAATTAATTCACATTGGAGGCGTGTGCTAAAATGTTTTAGATAAGAGACAGAACAATCCATAAACTTTGCAGATACACCCTCAGGTAATATAAGTGTTCTTTCCACTAAGACCGTAATGTAATGTCGGTGCCTCAGAGGGATGTATGCTTGAAATGATGCTGACGGACTCACAAGATTTGCAGGATTTCTTTAGAGGCCAAGGAGCAAATTCTTTGCAAACGTAATCATGCCTTTGTTTTTTCTCCTAAACTCAATATAAGTGAGATTTGCAGGGTCTGCAGATGGACTCATCTCCCTCATTGCTCTACAGCTTCAGCATTTAGTGTATCTTTATAGATCTATCTCCCCGAATTGCATTTCAAAGTTCAGGACAAGAGACAATAGAAGAGACAAATGTGCTTCTGATCCCTCCCTACAGGCTGCGGCTTCAGCTGTGTTCTCACACTGTTCTCAAAAACAAAAACATAATTACAATAAAGGCAACGAAAAGTCAAACGCCGGAAATTTATACGCATCAGTGGAGATTTGACTTTACGCAGCTCCGGTTGCCAAGAAGAAAAACGGAGCAAGGTGACACACATGGAAAATTTTCTCTTCATGTCTTTTGGCGTGTAATTAAGTGAGTTTCACAAAAAGTAGATTTCAGTTTTTTTCACCCGGAAAACTAGTAAAACTATCAGGTGTTGTTTTTGTTGCGTTTATGTTACTTGGCTGTTGTTCTTAAGTCCTTAATTATATGATGTATTTTTTTGTTTAACACACTCTAAAATGGGACACAAACAAACAGTACATCTGTGGTGACCTGTGTGTGCCCTTGAAACTGCAAAAACCTGTCAGAGGATTACTTTTATAGATGGTTGTAGAAGAATCAGGTCGTGTCAGGGATGTGATGTGAAGGTAAATTTGGTTCCGGTAAAGGTTTGGGTGAAGCGCTGTCATGTACCGTTGGCATTAAACCGTCTATACGAGCCTGTTATTTTTTTATTACTTAAACGAGTTGATGCATTCTCAATAAAAATCAATGTTTGACCATTTCTGTGTTGCATTTTGTGTGTAAATGTGGTTTCAAAAGCAAAATAAAGATCACATGTACTTACTGTAGAACAAAATGCCACAATTAATAAGATGTTTCTGTTCTAATAACTTATAATATTTAACAATCCTTCACATAACCAGCTTGGATTTCCACTGACAAAAAGTCTTTGGCTGGAATTAGTTCCTCTTCCTGTAAAGTTTTTATTTATTTTTTTTTAAACTAACTGCAGCTTTAACATGCATCATTTCTTGCGTGACTTTCTGATAAAGATCTGCTGGTAAACATCTGCGCGGCCTTTTAACGAACTGGGAATCACTCAGTACATGAACCAGACAGTTAAACGTCTCATTGTTTCTGAAACTTTGCATTTTTCCATTAAAGACGGCATCTTGCACGCACAAATCTCAAATCGGAAGCTTTTGTTTACGTGTGACGTGCCACCTTAATCCATATTCCACCGTCTGAACTTAGACACTGGCCGCTGTTCCTGGCTTTATTGAAACCCGTTTGTGGCGGCAGGTGTATCCAACGCCGTGCGATCCGCTGCTTTATATCCTCCGTGTACTGTCTCACATTAGCGGGTCGAACTGTGGAAACTCACCTTATTCATGTCATGTGTCTCTGATTTTGCTCGGCCTCATTGTGAGCATAGTGGCCCCCCCTCCCTTCTTTCAGCACACTATCATTAAGCAGATGTTTCACAGAGAAAAGCACCTCACTCCCAGTCACTTAAGCTCAAATCCATATGTGGTCTATGAGGGAATCAAACGCACAACTCACAAACAACCAAACTGACCTATGGGAACCATGTGTGTGTCTCTGTCTGCGTTCCCCAGGGCCCGATCTGTGTGTGCTGGGTCAGAGGAGGCCGAGGCTTTAATAAAGGAACAGGCCTGGTACAGGGATGCCAGTCTGACTGCCTGGGGACATGCAACCTGATGGGGTCCAGATGAGAGCCACCAGACTGGACTTCTTTCCCCCCAAAAAGCAGCCAGTCGGTGCACGGATTACCTTCCACCGCCTCCGTCTCCGGGCTTACGCTGGGATTTGAGGGGGTAAGCGGCCAGATTAAAGGAAGATTCTGCTGTAATGGCAACTTTAAAGCTTTTCATAGATCACAGGGATCGAACGCGTTACCTCACGCTCAGCGGAGATGTGTTTGCGAACGCTCGGCTCATGCCGGAGGCCTCGTTTTTCTGTTGGTCATCAAACGTAAATATTTAATGTGTTCCTGGCCGTTGTATTGGGGGGGTGTCTGGTAACCTACAAGATGAGGTTGCTGTTTCCTGCTTTACGGTGATCAATAGATGTTTGTCATGTTATCTTTCCCGTCCTGACCAGGCGCTTACATCATCCCTCTGTGCCGAGTGTCGGTTTCAGCAGGGCAGAGGAATTTACTTACAGGTCAGACACTGGATCAACCGAACCGCTCTGAACGGGCCTCCGTCTTTCTCAGGGCAACATGAGGTGACGATGCAATATATTTTACAACTGCTATACACATGAATTTAATGCTAGACTGTCGTGTTTTACTGTAATATCTCCGGATGCATGAGACGGAGCAGAAATACACGCATACATTTGATTAAACATTTTGCATCGTCAGGAATTTAATTTGCTGGATTGCTTGTTTTATGATTTCTCAAATGGTTTTCCAGGAAATTAAATGCATCATTAGATAATTATAATGTAAAACAACAGTGGGATTGATGGCTGTATTACTTTTTTCACCAAGCCCTCGTAATAACCATCTGATACTCTGATTCAAATGATGCATGATAATCAAATCAACCCAGATAGGATAATATATATAATAAATAGCTTGTTTGTCCACAAATGAGAGAAATGAGCTCATTACTCCCTCTCTGCTTCCAAAAGTCCAGAATAATCGACATGTTCTCAGAGCCCACAGAGCCCAAATTGTCCAACAACAATTAGGTGGTTTGATGTTTTTGAAGTTGAAAATGGAAATGATCCTGAATCTGAGTTTTTTTTTTTTTGTCAGAAACAACAAAACAGACTCAAACAAAACCCGAATGACATACTTGTTTTGAAAACCCAACAGACAAATTCCATATGCTGGCCTTTTAGTCGGGCATGTCCCCGTATGGTGTCGCTGACGTTTTGGAGGCAACATGTGTTTGCTACCGTTGGCATAGCGCAGAGAAGGTCTGGAAAATCTACAAATAATGAAGTAAGCATTTCACTCTTGAATCCAAAACCACAAGTGTTTGGCTTTCGAACACTTGACTTGTGTTGCACAAAGTTAAGAGTAATTTTATGAGCATTTTGCCCTTTCTAGAAAACAACCAGCCATTAGACACTTATGTTGTTTTGAAAACAGCTGAAATCGAGCAGTTAAGTAACTTCAGCCATGTTGTAATGAGTAAAGAGAACAATGCATGTGTTCTAAATGGTTCTCTGGGTGTAAATACCTTTCATTTCTATGCAGATAACTTGATCACTGACTTTTTGTTGGGCTGCTCTTCTCTGTATACGTCCATCATCCAGGATTTAGTTGGAAAATGCATTTAAAAAAAACACTGATGAGGAATTTTAAAAATCACAAACCAGCAATAAGTTCATGTTTTATGGTGAAAGCCTGTTTTCAGTCATTCACGTTGAGCTGAACTGCTTCTTTGTGCAACCTAAGCAACACACAATGACATAACCGAATGAGCGATGTGGTTAGGTAATACAAGTGGACGGTGTTTGCTTCGTCATGATAACACACACACACACACACACTCGCTGGCGGGTCTTAGGACATGATGCTCCACATTGACCCAGTATTGTGTTACTCCTTCCATTACTGCTGACTAACTCTTGGTCTCTGGCTTGAATGACAGCAGCAGGGCGTGTGGAGCTGAGCAACGTCCGTTCGTGTCAAGTTTTCTGGCACCGAGGAGCCTGGGAAATCTGGGCCAGCTGAACCCGATCCCTGAAACGGAGCCTGGCGCTGCTGATTCGGGCGTTACACGTCCAGCAGCGTGTGGCGCTCTCAGGCGAGAATGACCTTGTCCGCACGAAAGGTCACGGAGTGCAAGGCCGTGATGCAAACGAGGATTTAACTGATTCAAACCGTTACCTGATACGGTTTAATATCTACGTCATTTTCAATCATCAAACCTGAGCAGACGAGCTGAACACCATCATACCAACACATTAAAAGTATTCCAAAAAAAAAGTATTTATTTCACGCCTCAGTTACAAAGCAGTTTTGTCACAAACATCACATTTAATTAATGGAGACATGCGAATTGCAAATCAGTAGAGGTGACACACCCGAAGCAACGACAATGCCTGCACAACATCACACAAACACGGCGGCCATCTTGACAGTGACCTGAGAGGGATGACCTGCAACACCTCTTTCTCATTGGTACAATGTCACACCAGAGGAGGAGCACCACAGGTTTTTGTTTTTTTTCTACTGCAGAACTGTGCAGGTTCTGCAGCCGATTTAGTTATCGTGGACAATCGGAACCAAAACGACTGAAGCAGGAACTTGTACCGAGGATGATGTAAACACACAGCGCCAGCTCTGAGAACAAAACCACATAAAAGCTAAATCTATGAGTAAAACACTTTTTTTCTGGATTATCAGAACTATTAACAAATTAATAAAAACGTCACAGGAAGTCCTTTTTTTTGTTTATTTTACATTCTGCTTTTACCAGCTCACTTTGAAAAATATATAAGATAGCTAGCAACTTGACTGTTGAGCTGTGAATTATTAGCACCTCAATTATGAAAGCACCTTTATAAAATCATAAAAGCACCTTTGGCCCAGCGGGGAATTGACAGTCGGACATGATCATCTTCTGAAGAGGGAAGGTGCACATTTTGCCTTTTGTTATAATCTGATTTAGGCGTATGCATGTTTAGACTGACTCATTGTCACATAAAACAAATGTTATTTAACTGATAACAGAAGCATCAGGAGTTTGCTCTTCAGTATATTCACCAAAAATAATATATATATTTTAAGTCTGACAGGCTTTTGTGCTCAGTTCAACATGAATCAAACATCTTCCCCAACCTCGAACACCTCCAACAGTCCAACTGGCTGCTCTTTATCAGTGTTCTGGGTTGTTCTCCTGCTCACTTTCCAAGCAAAACGTTGCAAAGACTAAAATAGCCGGAGAAAAAAAAAGTCGACCCAGGTTCGTCTGTGCTGAATAAAATGTGCTTGTTCAAGTGGTCATGGGAGCACTTTGGTTTCTCAGTCTGTGGATGGCTTTGTACCAGTATTTCATGAGGATACGTCGGATGTGTCCGGCCCTGGTCACGGCCCGCAGGTCACGCAACACTGTCTTTGGACTGACCTGAGAGAGCAGCGGCCCAGCAGCTTCAGCTTGTCACAGAAGCGAGAGGACATGGTGTTCTTCTTACAAGCTGGGCCTGCAAGAGACGGAACAAGATCAAATACAGTTAAACACTGCAGTGGACATAACATGTAAAGTTAAGTTTAATCAGGTTAATTCTAACCAACACACCCCCTCCCCTCCTCAAACCACTGCATGTGTGTGTGTTGATGGTGAATCTGCTTCTCAAAGCTCTAAACCAGACAAACTGCTGCATACGAACCTGCATTTGTCCTGCATTCCTGCATATTGCACTTCCTGAGTGTTTCTGGTTTGGAGATCTTCTCACAGAGGCTGTTTGGCATTAAAGCCGAATCCTGCTCACTTTCACAGCTGACTGCACGCTGCTGCTGACCCCCGCCACAGCTCACGGAGCACTGCAGAGTCACACACACACACACACACACACACACACAGGGCGATAATTTAGTCCAAGCCTATGTTTATTGCAACCCTAATTATTTATTGCAAAAAAACATTTTAAAGAGCTCCTGAACGGGCAGCGTGGGACTGACCTCCTCCCAGTCCTCGGTTTTCCAGCGAGTGCAGGGCTTTAAACTGCACGACTCGGTGCTGTTCGGCCTCCGTGTGGAGCTGCAGCGGTGCGGCTCGGGGCAGTACACCAGCCGCTCCCTGACACCTTCACCACAGCTGCCAGAGCACTGAGGGAATAACAAGGATTTAAAGTGGGTGTCTGCTATCTGCTGAGAACAAAATGCATTCTCTCTGTATTTGCATCTTTATAATAGGAGACACACAATATTAACAAATTAGTGATATTAGCAGCATTAACTGTGTCGCTTGGTGAAACTTATACCAGGTTGTAAAGGTGTGTTGCTTTTAAAAACAAAATGACAGAAACTGTGAAAGCAGAAAGAATTGTTGCCGTTCCACTGGGAAACTTAAAGTCATGGTATTTTGCTTTATGATCGCTTTATTCGACATGTCTCACTTAAAAATTCAGCAAAAAATGAACCGTTTGGTCAAACAGAACCTGTAAAAAAACAAAAAAATTCTGAGCTACTCGGCGTAAACAGGAAGTCATTAGTGACTCAGCTGCCATCATTAGTCATATGACAAAAATTCAGAGACTTCTCAGCTAAACTGTGTTAAAGCTGCAGGTTGTGTTTGCACAGAGCAGCAAAAAAATGCACGTTATAAAAATATCTAGAGTATGTAGAGCCACGATTTTTTGTACATTTGGAGAAATGTTGTCCAGGTTGATTCAAGTTCTTTTCAAATTTTTTGAAAATGAATAATCAAAGAAATTCCACTATTATTTTTTCCTTTTTTTCTGATTTATGACATTATAACTGCCACATTGCAAAAGAAAGTACATTTCTATCTACTTGTAGATTTCACAGATATGCAGGACTTTATATTGCAGTGAGAAAATAGCCCACAGGAAGTAAAAATGTCACAGAAGTAAAAACATAAAAAATAAAAAAGGCAGAGAGTCAACAACTTATGCAAACGAAACACAAATCATTCCCCTTCCATTCATGCTGGACGCATTCTGGAAATTTCATTTTTAAAAATTAGGCAGCTTTATTAAAAGTAATGATAATTTTCACCATTAAAGGATCAGTTCCCTAAATTTGAAATAAATAAATGAAACAGAAATCTTGGGGATGCATCTCTCAAAAGTTATGCAAAAAACAAAACTACCCAGCAAAAGAGATGAAACAGAAATAAACATAAAGATTATACCAAAGGTGTAAAGAATATTCATAGGAGTGTGTAAAGCTCCTACCGGTCCCCAGGGTGACGTGCTCCAGGTCATACAGGACCTGTGGGGGCAGGTCAAGGAGCTGAGGGGTCGGCTGGACACAGTTTGACAGTGGAAAGGTCTGAGAGGACGTTTGCTCTGAGAATCGACGCACTGGACGTCGCGGTACCTCCTCCCCACCAACATACAGTCGTTTGGGCACTGAGGAGAACATTACAGTGCAATAAATGCCTCAGAAACAGATGACAAGGAGCAGCAAGCGCACCGATTTCATCATCTGGAAAAGCAGCGGGATTATAATTAAGTATTGAGTGTAATTAACAAGTAATAAGTGTAATTATCAGATTCGGTGACGGGAGGAAATCTAGAGTTACTCACCTTGCTCCAGCTGCCGCTTTGCCAGGTGGCGCAGGGCTGCAGGTGACAGGTACGCGCAGGCTCAGGTCTCTTCATGCTGGCACAGTCCTCGTCCTTCTGGGAGCTGCACATGACCGAGCGCCAGATCGCCCCGATCCCGCATGTCGTCGAACACTGAGGCAGGAGAGGCATTTATTTTAAAAACAAACTGACTAATAATATTATAAAGCTGATGTTGTAGGAGCTTCAGAGACAATAACCAGAACATTTTGATATGAAATTGGTTTTGCAGGTTTTAGTCTGATAAAAGTAAATCCTTGAACCACTTGTTGCTTTTTAATCACAATGTCTGTGATTAAACAATTTTAAAACCTTATGGTATGCTTTGGAAATTGGTACATCATGTCTGAGAGTCGTCATGAAATGTCTGCACCCACCTCGCTCCAGTTTCCCACAACCCAGGATAAATCCAAGCTGACCGGCTCTCTGGCCATCAGGTTGCTTTGGTCGCTCCCCGATCGCTGGTTTTGGCTCTTGGAGCGTCCGCCTTTGGACCTGGAGGTGGGCTTTTTAGACCGAGTCGTCGAGCTGTTTTTCTTGGGCGTGACGGCGGGCTTCTTCAGTTTCACAATCTTCACTGTGCTCGACGCTGCAGTGGTGAAGAGTTTTCTCGCGGTTGTCGAAGGAGCTCGCGTTGTGTGGAAGCCGGCTGTCGACGGGACTGCGTGGTCCCTGGACAGAGGAGTGGTCAGCGCGACCCGGTGAGTCCAGCGGCTGTTGATCCGCGACGTGGTGTGGGGGCTGGATGAGTAGTGAGTGGTCTTTGCCCATGTTTCAGTGCTGGTGTGTGGTGTGGAGTAGGTAGCTGTGGTCGGAGCTCCGGTCACGTGCACGGTAGGTGGAATTGTTTGTAAAGTGGGTGTGATGAGTGTGTGCGATGTTAGCGTGGTTGATTTAGGAAGTCTTCTGTGTGATGCAGCTGTGGTGAAAACATCCAAATCAATAATCCTCTCCACTTCCGTCTTCTCCGTCCTCTCCTCGACAACGTAGTCGTATCCTGGAGTGTACATCACCGCATTCGGAGTGCTTCCCTCCTCTTCTTCTTCCTCCCTCTCTTCTGCCGTCTCCTTCTCCACGACGCCTACTTTCCTGTCCTTCTCAGCAACATTGGATTTAGCAGGGAAAACTTTCCCTCTCTTATCCTCATTCTTCCTCACCATAACATTGAACTCATAATCATCTGCGTCTATGATTTCGGGGACTGTGGTTTCAGGGATTGAAAGGGATGTGGTGGTCGGGATGAAAACTGTTGTAGTTGTTTTCTTGCTGGCGGTGGTAGCAGTCGTAGGGGCGGCTGTGCTGCTCACGGGAGCCCATGTGGGTGAACCAGGAGGCTTGGTGGAGTTGGTCTTAGGCGGGTAAATGCGGCGATATTTAGGAGGAGGTCCCGGTCGCCTACGAAGACTCGAGTTAGGGCAGCTCTGCAGGGCGCACAGGGACCTGGACCTCGGCTTGGTTGTGAGGTCGCAGGTCTTTTTGGACGGCAGTGCGCATGTGACTGTGCGCGATCGAACGCCTCCACCGCACGTGACAGGACACTGCAGGGAAACAGAAAACGAAACAAAGGGTGGTAATGGAGTTGGTGAGTCGTGCTTTGAAAGTGTGATCTGTAACATTAGGTCAGGAGAAGCTACGAAGTCAAAAACAAATCATAGTAAAGGGCTTACATCTTCCCAGCTGCCCACAGCCCACTCCTGTCCACAGGGCACATCTCGGTTGCACGGCACCACAGGCTTGGGCTTAAGGAGATGCTTGCATTCCACAGGATGGAGCACTCTTTCCTCTCCCGAAACTGTGCGGACGCAGAGAACCGTTCGCTTCCTCAAGCCGTCTGATCCACAGGTGGCTGTGCACTGCTGCCAACCCCCAACCCACCACCTGAGGGCACGAGAGTAGACAGGAAGAGGAGGTGAAGAGAGAGACCACCGGCAATCAAACAATAAACGGGGAGACCGTGGCAAGTAGACAGCGTTGTTATCTTTTTCAAACACTCAGCAGGATGGAGGATTATTTCAAATGTTTTGTAGCACTGCCAGTACATTACCGGAGTTCCAGCACCAAAACCAAAAGAATGCCGTTTACCTTGCTCGGAGGAAAACACATGTTTTTCTATAAAACCCTTTTTTATTCTCCAGATAAGCCAAACCTGTCAAACTGTGCAAGAACTTTGGATAAACTGAAAAGTCTAAAAAAGACAAAATGGTGATTTAACTTTCATCTCTTAGTTGTGATGAAAGAACAAGAAAACAAGACTATTAATGTGAGCAGGCCACTCTAGAAACCCATTTCAGTCATAACCAAAAAGGTACTGAGGCTCCATGACTTGCCCAAACAATTGTGTCATTGGGTAACTTTTCAATGTTTAATACAATTACAGCGTCCCAGACAGGTGGCGAGGACACATTATCTGTCTGAACACTGACTGATTAGGGAGAGAAAATGGCAGCTTTCTACTTTAAAACCAGCCACAGTATTATTTGTGTATGTGAAGAATCTAGTTGGAACCACAGTATTTATTGTGAGAGAAGAACAGACGTCTGATTTGATTTTACACACCTAGCAGGACAATCCATGTTCTTGCACTTTCGGTGTCTGTCCTCTGGACGGTCGTCTGGGTCACACAGTGACTCATCCACGACGCCCACATCCATCTCAAAACAGCGCACAGGCTGGTGCTGCTCGCCTGAGACGGACCAAAAAATGCAGAAATGAACATCGTGATCCAATCAAAAATGGTGGAATCCTCCTACTACATCTGTAATATTGACGAATGAACCCTGACCTAGGCCACAGGTGGTGCTGCAGTCCGTCCACGCTCCATGTCTCCAACTGTAAATCGGTTCAAGGACCTCGTTTTGGGTCTCTTTGGTCTTCTTGATGACGTACTCAAACTTTAGACCTGGATTCCTCTCCTGGAACAGCAGCTGGACAACCACATGAATGTATTTAAGAATAATTTAAAAGACATTATTGATAAATGTAGAATAAAGCAGGTAACAGCAAATAATGTGGCTTAAAGCGCAGATAATTTTAAGATAACCTTTCACTGATATGTCTAAACAAAACCTGTTCAACCTCTAGGATGGCCTACCTGGAGCATGACTGGCTCTTTGGTGGGTCCCGGGGCGGTGAGGTTCTCCATGTTCCCGCTGCGCTCGTAGAAGAACGTCGTCCCTCCGGCCTCGTACTCCCCGTTCCACTGGATGATGTAGTTGCCGTTGAGGAAGTACTCCTCGGACCCCACGCTCCTCAGAGCCAGGAAGTTACCTGCCTCCTCCACTTCCTTCACCAGGATGTCCCGCGCCCCCTCAGGTATCACCCCCACGTCCACGTACCCTGGGAGAGTCGGGGAGGGGAGTCAAAGTCACACCGAGGTAATGGATGGCCCACCATGGCTGCTGCCACACTCACATCCAGACTACCAGACAGTTTCTCTCTGATCTTTAATAGAGGGTGGGCTCAGTCTGCGGGGGTGGTTGGCATGTGTGTGTGTGTGTGTGTGTGTGTGTGTGTGTGTGTGTGTGTGTGTGTGTGTGTGTGACTGTACGTATTCGGCGTGGGGGGCACTGCCCTGTCTCTGGTTTTTATTGTGTGTGGATGAGGCGGGGGGGAAGGTTTGCTGCATGGGGGGAGGACGAAAGCAGCAATGAGTGGGTCTCTGGAGTTTAATGATGTTTGTGGGAAGGTGTGTGTTTCTGTGTTTGTGAAAGGAGGGGGAGGTTTGCCCTTGGTCTCAGCCTTTTGAAGTCGTACACATCTGGGCCGGTTATCTGGAAAGGATGCTTTGCAGCGAGAGAGGGGAGAAAGGAGGGAAGGAGGGGAGCTTTTATTGTTTTAGAGCCTCTTTCTCTATTAATCTGTCTTCGCGGTATGTTGATTTAGCGGCTGAGTTATACTTTTCCAAGCACAGTAAAAGCAACCATCTTTAGACAAATGCAAACACGGGCCGTGCAGACACACACATGAGCGCACACACACACACATATCACACCCGCCAAGTGCAGCAGGACAAACAGCTGCACAGTGTGGACAACACGGCTGCCATGACAACAAAGAAACAACACAACGGTAACGTAATGCTAACGAACTGTCCCGAGATGACTTTCCGCCCGTAGACATAAATTTGACTTCTTCGCTTTTTCACACTGTTCTGGTTGCTACATCAAAGCTGCGCCTCGCTAACAGCTTGTCTGTTTTGCGTTACCGAAAATTTCATAATTGCATGATTTCTTATGCTGAGCTAATCCAATTAGTTTCCAGCTGGACGAATCTCCTTTTGTGTTGCGCTCACCAAAGCCTTCTCCTTCATCAAACGACTTATAAACTGTCTCGCAGCTTGTGCCATCGCCCAAACAGACTCCACAGCGATCCTCCTCTGCATTTGAGTCGATGCCATAGTCACAGCCTACCTCCTACAGATAACACACACACACACAAAACACATAAAAACACATCACAGGATAATTGAAATTTACACTGAAATCTCTTTTTTTGTTGTTGCTGTAGTTCCACTGCAATGTGTCACCCTGTCCTGCTACAACCACCCGCCCCCCCTCCGGTCTCTATTAGTCTCTTACCCAGGCACACTACCTTGCACACTCCGTTAACACAGATGTTTCTGGAGTTGTTGTTCATGAAGCACGGCGTCCCATCCGTCACAGTGTCGAGCATCTTCTCGGAAAAGTACTGATTCACTGGTCGGCAGTGCAGCTCGCAGGGATTCACTGGTGGCAATAAGGAGGGGGGGGGAGGGGAAGAAAGATTAGACAGTTTAATTGAAATAAAAAGCTGATTATGAGTAATACTGACTGTCTCATGAACTAATGATAAGGCATGTTTTGTCACAGAAAATCCATCTGTAGTTTATTTAATGTACTTTCTCTTGTTTATATCTTCACTTCTGGCTCTTATTACGTTTAATATATGTTTTTATTGCAAAGCAGTTTGTTTTTGAGCTACATAAATAAAGCATATTATTATTATTATTATCTCATGAATCACATTATAGTTACTGCCGATAATAACAGTGATTTAAATACACAAAAATGGCACAAAAACATAATAGAGCTTCAGCAAAGACAGCGTGTCCCTGCTCAAGTGCAGCTCGCAGATGCATCGCCGACGGCTTTAGAGCGTAAATGCTGCCCCCTGTTGACAGGATAACACAATTACATTTACTGATTTCTGTCTTGTGTGAAGAGGGATGAGCAACGAAGGTCTGTCTGCGTGTCCCTTTTGTGTCTGAGGTTTTAAGCACTTACGTGGGTTAGCCACAGGAATCCACTGGTAGAGCTCATTGTGGTAAGGCACGGTGTCAAACTCGCTGCACAGCATCTCTCGAAAGGTGGGCCTATTATTCCGACAGGGTTTCGTGTTGCAGGTCCGATAACGCTTTCTTTCGCCGGTGCAGTATTTGCCTCCGAACTCTGGTCTGCGGAGGATTTGAGTCGGTCATTTTATTTGTACGATACAGCAGCAGCGGTGGAGTAAAGTGCACCAAATATCCAAAACAGTGCTTCATGGCTCTTACTTAGGGTTGTTGCATTCCCTCTCTGCCGACTGAACTCCGGTCCCGCAGGTCCTGGAGCAGTAAGACCAGGTGCTCCACGGTCCCCAGCCTCCGTTCACTGTCTCTGGGAGCTTACCGACGATCACGCACTCTCCGGAGATACACCACTGAATGAGGAGATGATGGGGAGATCATTAAAACAACACCTGCTAACCATCCCCCTTTGGAAATGAACCTGCAAAGCAACTGAAGTCACTCACCTTCTCTGGTCCACAGCGAGTACCATCGATGGGCGAGTCCAGTTTGGAGCGACAGGAGCCGTTCACCGAGCACCAAAGGATCTGGCAAACATTCTGAAGTCGAGAAAGGCAATGAGAAAAGACTGTTCCCTACAGGATTTCTGACATTTACCTTCCAGCTGATGCACAGCACTCACGTCCACTTCAGGGCAGAAGGTGGCGTTGGGACCGTACTGGAGCTGGCACTGGTGGTGGGTGGTGTATCGGACGCCGAGGCGAGCCAGCGGGGTGGTGAGGTCCCTCTTGGAAGGACGGTCATCGAGACAGAAACCCCAACCGCGGCTAAGACACACAAACAGAGACGTGATACTGAACGTGACCTTTTGAAAGAGATGGAAAAGGAACGCAGGGTGTGGTCACAGGGAGATTCCCGTCAGTGAAAGGAAAAAAGGAAACCTGAAAGTTCAACAGAATGAGACCTGAGCAGGGAGACGTTTTAGAGAAACGGTTGCTTGATTCAATTCCTAAAAAACAGCAAAAGTTGTCAGATGCTCCCCATGGTGATGTAAAAACGCCGGTATTTTCTATTTTCTAAAGGTAACTCCTCTAATAGAGTTCGACAAATACGACCTCTGACTTTGCAGCAGCTGGTGAAAGTGTTGTCAGACAAAAATTCACCACTGACACTCTTCAAGAGGAAATAATGAAAGTCAAAGCAAACATTTGCAGATATCTGTGCGAGAGGTGGCCGCCCTCTAATGTTCTTTTTTGGCTCCTCTTTCTTTTCCGCCAGTTGCTGGATTTTCTTCTTATAAATTGAGGCTGCTTGACATATTTGCACTCTTTGCTTCCCTTTCAAAAAAAAAAACAAACTTTGAGTGCCACGGTTTGCTTCATGTAAGTGTTTTTGTAACTCCAACAAGCACCACACCCGTTGGATTTTTTGGGTCTTTTTCCACCACCTCCATGCAAATCTACGCCAGCATATCCGCTTTCTCTGCATCTATTCGGCATTGCAGGGTGCAAATAACTTCCAATGTCATCGCTGATTTCCCAATCCGGGAAATCCACACAAGTCTCACATTCCTCACAAACACAAACTGTGTTAAAACTTCATGAATCATGTTGTTTTTTCTTGATAAACCCTCTGAACCTAAAGCAGTTTCTGGGCATTATTTGTTCCTGTCACATTTTCACTGCAACATGAAGTCCAGCACTTCTTTGGAAATGGCACAACTGTCATCAACTAAAATCAGAGAGATCTCAAAAATGTCTTTTGTGCAGTATGGTACAGTCATAAAACCATAAATCATTAAAAAGGAAAAAACTGAAGTTAGATTTGTTTGATCATTTAATCTACAAAAATGGGGAAAGAAAGGCATCAACAGGTACCACATTTGACTCACAGGCTTTATCAATACTGGAAAAAGGTTTCACATGCCACTGATATTTAACTGCTTATGTTTTCATTTGTTTCCGTACCTGTGTCCTCTCTACTCTGAAGAAACACACAACTGTCAACCAGCTTTCTAACTATAATAAAGGACAGAGAGTTTTTTGTATTTTACAGGATTTCACTTGGATTCGGTTCAGCTTTATCACAGAACTGCACATCAAGTAGGTCAAGAAATGTCAGAAAGCTCAAAATCTCAGGATTCTCTCTGATTTGACACTTCCTGGCTCAAATAAGTGGTGTGAATTTGAGGTTTTTCAGAATAAAAGCCTTACTCGAGGAAGCGGGTGATGTATTCCTTGGAGCAGGAGGACCAAGTGAGAGGCGAGCTGTCGTACATCAGCTGCCTGGACATGATGAACGGGTGTCTCCCTTCCAGCTCACAGTCGTTCCCCTGGCCGTCATGATGAATTCCAAAGCTGTGTTCAAACACAATCAACACGACATTTACGATATTATCTTTAGGCACAAGAGGAGTTTCACGAGCACTGGCAGCGTTCATGCCGTATGATCTGCATGCATCATTCTAACAGTCAGTTTCTGGGCTTATAGGAAACCGTTGGCTGGTGCTGGTATGTTCAGAGCGACAGCAGTACCTGCACACTGGCTTGTCAGGTGGTGATCAATGCCAAAAACAACCCAGACGTGTGAACATGTGTTTCCTAATTTGAAGCAGTTAAATAGACATTTGACAGACGTGTATTTGCACATGTCTTGTTCTTATTCCGTCATTTTCAGTCAGTAAAAAGTGGATAATTATGCTGTTTTATTTTATTATTAAAAGGATGTTACATAGCTAATTTGTACATTATATCAGTAGCATAATGTGTGGTTTGGCCTTGGTCCATGTGTTCAGGTTAAATGAGGAAATCAGTGAAGGTACTTTCCTGATTTCCATTTTCTCCTTCAGTCATACAGCTCCAGCAATTGTAGGTTAAATCCAAATGAAGCCTGGACCAAATCTCAGTTTATATCCACAAACCAGCCTCCTCTGACTAAACAAAAACAAGATAACCTCCCGTGTCACTTTCATCTAAAGTCAAAAACAAATCCAACAACTCTGTTCTTCTAATTTCACCGTTACTAAATGATCTCCACCCACAACAACAAGCCTCTCAGGTATCTATCGTTTGTTTGTCCAGTTACTGGATACTTACTCATTACTTGCATACAGCCAGTTCATTAATGGGCCGATGAGCTAATGCAAGATTTTATGACACGACTGTACATGCATATCCTCTAGAATCATGGGAACAAGGCGCTTTCTTTGTCATGTCGCCTATTGTTACCGTATTTCATTATTTAGGATTTCTCAACAATTACAAATGCTCATGCACATGCACACACACACACACACACACACACACACAACACACAAACACAACCTGTGGCCCATTTCATGAGCGACGGTGAAGGCGACAGGCAGTCCTGAATCCTCGTTGATGTTGCAGCTGCGGTGAGGTTGGCACATCCCGGACAGATGAGACAGACCAAGAGTCTCACAGGGTTGGTTCATTCCTGCACAGATGTCTTTCCTGAGGAGGGAACGCATGCAAATTAGGTGTCATATCTCTTCCATAAGAGGGGGTTTCATTTGATTCATACATGCACATTCGTGTCCCACTTGCCTGGTGACCAGCACGGCCACGTCGTGATGAGCCGGGTGTGTGTCGCTTTGGGGGTTTAGGTTTTTCTGCCAAGCACAGAAACTGGCCAAGGTGGTGTCTGCATGGTGGACAATCTTCAACCCTTTCTGCAACAAACAGCACAGTTAGAAATATATAATAATCCAGCGTCTTTTGGTTTCCTGGGGGGCTGCAAGGTGGCTCAGTGGTTGCCTCGCAGTAAGAAGGTTGCCTGTGAGGACACTCGGGATCTTCCTGCGTGGAGTCTCCATGTTCTCCCCGTGCAGCGTGGGTTCTCTCCGGGTTCTCCGGCTTCCTCCCACACAGTCCAGAAACATGTTGAGGTTAATTGGTGATTGTAAATTGTCCGTAGGTGTGAATGTGAGTGTGCTTGGTTGTCTGTCTCTAAGTGTAGCCCTGTGATAGACTGGTTACCTGTCCAGGTGAACCTGCCTTCACCCTGAGTCAGCTGGGATAGACTCCAGCCCCCCATGACCCTAGTGAGGATGAAGGTGTAGAGATGATGGATGGATGGATTCCTGAGACTAAACCTGTTCTTTTTCAGTTGTATTGAATTCTTTCACGGCTCTGAGTGTAAATAAGAGTTTTAGAGCTTTAGAGATGCATCACCTTCAGAATGAGGAGAAGCAGGTCATGACTTCCAATGTAACTGGTTTGTCTTCATTCATTTTTTTTTGTTTGTTTTTTAGAAAAACACGTTTTCCACAGAAGAGGATTCTAAGAAAAAATTGTGTTCTTCATGAATCTTTCAGCAAAATTCTGTTGAATCAGATGCTTCATAGCTCAAGGGAAGCAAGCGCCCAGAGGACAGGAGGGGATGGAGCGCATTCATATATTCATATCTGTTAATGGTGCTAACAGACCAACATTCTGACTCTATTGTATCTTCATTATTAAAATAAAAAGACACGAGGTGAACTGATTTAAACCTGGTAAACCAAGAGAACACAGGACATTATCCAAGTTTTGTCGTGCCTCTGACACGATGTGAACCCTCTGGCATAATGACTTGCCTGGTTTGTCGTGTTTCCTCTTGGACAGGTGTTTATTCTGCTAAATTCTGCACATTTATCTCTGTGACTTTCAAAGAGGTTTGTGATCCTTTGTTCCTGATAAGGTAGTGATACGACCACTGACACCTTTGGATTTATCGTTAAATAAAGTGGAACAATTGTGAAAATAATGAAAAATGTTAATTTCATACAGGCTGTGGGGGTTAACTCTTTCAGTTTGCGTCATGTCTTTGTCCTCTCTGGCTCTCATGTTTCAGCCCTACTGTGTCTACATCAGTCTGTTTGCACAAACTAGGTTAAGAATCCATCAGCGCGCTCCACTCCCCCCTTTGTCCTCTGGATAGCGACACGATTCTTTGCAATGCACGCTGAGAAATGGGAGGATTACACAGTTATCCAGTGTTGCTGGATATTTGACTGATTTAAAGTCCTCTGGGTGTTTCGATGTTTGTCACACTTATCTCAGACAAACTTGGAAAGACTGATACAGTAAATCCAGCTGAGTGTGCAACAAGCTGTAAGTGGAGTCAGCTGTCACGATGGGAATGTGTTCCTCTTGTTCAACATTTAAAGCAAGCATTGCCAAAAGGAGAACTGCAGCACATAAACATTTCTTTAAGACTCCTTTCAGATTACCTCTTCTCCTTGTAGCAGAATGAGACGCACCAAGATGACATGGATGGCGTTTCCGATACTGGCGTCGTGAAAGATCCCAGCCACCTGTCGACGTAGAGATCAGTCACGGCTACAAATACTAACAAACCTATTGAAGAGTGAGAGCAAAATCAAACGTGAATTCAAACCATGTTCATGATGGTGAAGATGTAGGACTCCACGTTATCGCTGCCGTGGTATTCGATGAGTTTGGAGTCAGCCACCACCATGGTCTCCACCCATCGCTCCCTGCTGACCGAGCGCTGCCAGCGAGACCGAGTCTGGTCCTCCCCCCTCTGCTGCTCCCTCTCCCATTCCTCCCTCTCCTTCTCCACCTGGACTGAGTCACTTGGGGCATCTAAAGCGAGGATAATGGAAGACATTACTTGCAATACACTCGTGGCTTATCCTTGCCTGACACAGACAGAAAAAAAAGGCATGCTGACTTGTGCACACACCTACAGTATCGTATTCACACAAACTGAAACACACACACCTCGAACTCCACAAGGGCTGGGTGTCTTTTTGGAACCAAGGCTGCGTTTTTTCCTCTGACTCTCTGCAGTAACTCTTGGATAGACGATGTGGGGCTCTGGAGCCTCTGCAGGATCAGCTGGAGATCTCTGAACAGGTTCAATAAAATAGTGGCCCTCTGGCAGGGAGAAGAAGCCTCTCTGGGGGAAATAGAAATTACACTCATAAATATGCATCAAGTGGAAGAAAAAAAGACTGGGCAGAGCAAGTTCAGGCTTTGATCAAACATTTCCTCTGCAATTAAAAGACATCTGACACTCTGACAACCAATCTCTGTTATCTCAGTCATTAGGAAGAGGAGGTGCTCCTCAGTCACAGATCCAGACTGTCATTAATTATGACATTTCTGATCCAAGAATTGTGCCAAATGCAGTTTTAAATCTCAACACATTCTCAGACGGTGACTTAAAGAGAAAAGCTTAACAAGCATGTGTTTGTGTTATGACATTTATGAGCAACAACAACACAAAATATGGCGTTTTAATGGTTCCCTCGGTAAAAAAAGCGAGAAGGTAGACCTCCCTCTTTTAAAGCCTGCAGAAAAGGCCACTCCACAGCAATTTCCATCTGAGTGGAAACTATCATTAGTCAACACATCTGAATACGAACCTTTCTCCTTCCCTCGGGCACATTCTCTGTCTGCCGCGGCAGTAATACAACTACTTCTTCCTAAGTATGCTCTGCGTGTCCTTACTGGTGCAGACTATTCACTTGCTGATGAGCTAGGTGTGCTGCTGAACACACACAGAGACACACGCCCTCCTACTCCAACACAACTACATGAAAACATGCAGCACATGCATGCAAACACACATCAGCGGCTAATCTCAGACTTTTTCTTGCACAAGCATCGGGGAAGTTGCAAGTTTGTCTTCATTAAGGTGTTTGGTTATGGGTTTTGTATCAAGCTGCGACCAAACATGCCCAGACGGTTCCAGGATGAACCCTTCCCTCTTTTGTTAAACCAACTCGCAAAAGAAATAATGAGAGAGCTGAAAAGTTCTTTCAAGAGCCGAATGAATGGAAAGAGGAAGGTGTGCATTTGTACAACCAAGTAAAGAAAGAATCTTTTCTCCTCTTCAGTATGGATTGCACATGAACAAATGCATCCAGGAGACGAAATATCAAGAATTCTTAGAATATTATTGTTCCAGGAGCCAAAGGCAGATGTGAAAAATTAGGCCACGCAGTGCTTACAGTTTGGCTAGCTGTGGTTCCAGGGATCTACCCTGCTGTTTACTGCAGCTCTAAACTGTTCAGCTTTCTGGGTCACCCTGACAAGTTTTACATGTGTTTCTTGGAAGAAAAAACCATCTCCAAGCACATTCATCCAGCAGTCTGCAGCGCTCTGATTGGTCACTGCTCCATTCAGGGAGTTCATAAAGTACAAATCTGGGGTCGCTTTGGAAAGACCACATTACCCCACCTGCTACGAGGAGTGTCCACCAAGTGAAGCAGAACTGCTGTAGGATAAACTGCTCAAACAACCACTAAAACAACAATGACAGGCTTGGATACTGTTCTCCAAACTGAGATTAAATAAAAGATTGAGAAAGCGTTCCCCAGCACTGATTCGGACTGTGGCCTTGAGCCAGAGCTCCCAGAGCTGCGGTGGACTCATCTACAAAGCATGCACGCTGATATGTGGACGGTCAGCTGGGAAAGCTTCCCAGAGGCCCTGTGCAGAGGAGACTCAGCTGATTTCACGGCTGCTGTATATCTCATACGAACGCTCTGCTCGACACGAATAACACATCTTCAGGTTGTTGTTTTTGCGTTTGAAACATGTCACTGCAAAACAAAACACATGCGTTACAGGGAGCTTCTTGGGTATCGTTTGCTGTCATATACTTTACCATCATTTCCTGTATGTATTGCTGAGAGTTAAACTTTAAGTGAGTCCCGGCAGACAAAGGCAGGTGGCTGAGTGCAGATCAACCAAGAAGGAATGCTACAGAGAGGCCCATCCAAACAGTCAGACCGTTGCGCTGCATGATGAGGAGCATACCAAATGCAGTCCTACTGTGCAACGCCGCCTGCGAGGCTTTGCTCGTACAGTGTGGTTATGGTGTTAGGTGTGATCCTTAAATTACCGTACACAGATCCTGTGTGATGTCTCTGCTCAACAACCACAGACAACTTGAAAGGACACCGACTAGGATTTGGTTTCTAACAAAAAAGAAGAATTATTCTGGCACAATTTCTGCTCTGACTCCTTAATTCTCTGCCGACTGCCTCAAACTGGAGTTCGCTGTGCACTTTCACCACCTCTTCTGCCTCTGCCACCTCCTGCTCCTCTCCTCCTCTTCCCCATTAATCCCCCTCCTCTGACCCAGAGGAAGCATGTTGTTTGGGTGTGAGGTGCCAGAGCCAGGGGAGGTTACCATAACACAGGTCTGTGTTCTAAATACATCGGCCATGTGGAACTGCTTTACTTCTGTTTCCTGCTTCTGTGGGTTTTGGAGTGCAGGCCAACTGGGCCTGAAATAAAGTCTCTGCTGTTACACAGCCTGTGGCCTCACAAGTGATTAGTGGGACACAAGGAGAGGTGGGGGCTGACGGTGCTGCAATGTGATTAATCACAACTATTCTCCAGCACACAGACGTGCACTTATTCCTAGACAACTGTTCCTTGATAATTACAGGCTTCACTACACTTTTCTTTCTTTTCCTGCACAGTAATAATTCCACCTGTGAGCTAATTTCTTCCTCAGGGGTCAAAGACATTATTACCATTTTTTTTTTTTATCAGCATAGCGCAAAGAAACATTCATTTAAGTGAGGAAAATACCAATATAATAGCTCTGAACCTGCATGTTCTTGTTTTGCGTCGTGCCTGAGGGATCATTGAAGACTCCTCTGAGAGAGCTTCGGCTTTGCTCAAGTTGATGATTTTCCCACGAAAAAAAAAAAAAAAAAGGACAGTGAGAGTATTTTAAACCCAATGGAGTTTGTCCTCTTGGTCTCATGTGTGCAGTAAAAAGTGAAGATGAAGAGTAACCTGCATGTTGTAAAGATATAATGTCGGGTAAATATAGCATAGCTCGCTGCAGCGAAGCGAATGCATCCTTGTTTCTGCAAGAGGCGCGATGTTAAAACGACAAGAAGCAATCAAGAGGCATGATCCTGCTCTGTTGGCGGTTCTGTGTCTGATAAAGCTGCGACAATTAGTAAATGACTTGATTAGTGCATCAACAGAAAATTATGGAAGCTATTTTGATAATTGATTTAAGTCCCCAATTAAGAAAAAAACTGTTTCCAATTTGTCTTATTGTGGAGTAAAATTAGCACATTTGGGTTTTTCTACTGTCTGTTAAACAGTCAAAGATGTATGATTGCATCACCTTAAGCTTTAGGAAATGACGGGATATTTAATTATTGTTGGAAGTTTTCTTAGAGCGAAGGAATAATTGATAAATCAGGGAACTTATTAGTTGCAGGTTTTTTGTTTGTTTGTTTGTTTTCTCCAGCCTGCTCTTAATTTAAAGATGACAGATCAGATTGTAGACGGTGCAACCATCTCAGCTGTGTTATGCACAAGGTGATTATTTTAACACTTTTGGAAAACTTCTCAAGTAGAATAGATGTTTTGATTGCTGACATCAGCAAATCTGGAATCACTGATGGTTTTTATTCCCAAAAAAATCTTTGTAAAACTGTCATTTAATGTTGTGTTTCTTATGCTTTCGTTTGTTTAGCCCTCAATAGCTTCTCCTTTGTGCTACGTCAACAGATAATTAGCATGGATGTATATTTCGGCGCAGACCCTCTCTCTGCTTCCTGAGGCTGAATGACCTCCACAGCAGCTGGAAGGATTTCACTCCCACATCTGTCTGGCTGAGCCGTGCTGTTTAGTGGTCGCCGTGTGGTTTTAGCTGCAATAAAACCTTCTTCCACAGAACAGAAAATCAGTGTAATGGATCATAGCGGTTTGCGTGGTAGGTTGGGGGAGAAGGGGCAAACTGGGGCATTCGGGTATTCCAAGAAGAAAACTCCTCCACATGCGATAGTTTGGAGATACGTGGAATTTATAGTGACGCAACACATTCTTCCTTTGAGGATTACTGGAGAGCATGTAAAGTGGGTCACGTATAAATTATGGCACCGCTGGGCAGGCCGTCGGTTTAGTCTCGTTGTTCTGACTCACATGCAACAAACGAGCTGCATTTACAGGATTTGGCAGGAAGAGGCAGTGCAACCCACACAAACATAGCAGGAGAGGCAGGAGGCAAGACCCTGCAGGAGAGGAATTCCTGCTGTGACACAATCAAACATGAACACTGAAACATTCTTCATGACTAAAAGTGACACATCCCATCATCTCAGAGGAGGGAAAGTTCCTCCTCTCCGACATCCTCTTCCTGTTGGTGTAAAATCTGCTGTGACTATTATTTGATGAATGAAAACTCAGAACCTCAGCAATCACAAACTCCTGTAGACGTGTGCATATGCGGCATGTGTCTTTTTATACTTCAAATCTGTTGGACTGCTGCTTGGTCTTTCTGCTGCCCAGCTGTCGTCTCTCCTTTGTAGTTCTGAACTACTTGTGTGATTAGAAACATTACAGCTCAAGTTTAAAAAAAGCACAGATACACAGAGCAAAAGGTATGGCCATATTTCCTGTCTGTCCACATGTCAAACTTTTGCTATTCCACTCTATAAAATGTGCCAAAGACTATTACTGGAGCTCTCTCTTAGCGTAGAACAAAGGCGGTGGAGGGGTGGGGGGGTTTCTGCAGGAACAGACAGCGATGTGAAGGGTGAAAGTAAAGAGGAAAACATCTGAAAGACAAAGAAGACGGAAAGGATCTCATGGCTGGCTGAGGAGCAGCAGCCGACAGCGGGTCTGCAGCACAGTCCCTCTGCAAATAGTGTCAGGAAATCTTTGAAGAGCAGACTAACAGACAGGGCACTGTCGGATGGAGGGCTTTGCGTTACAGCCCAGAACCACATGCCAGCGTCCACGGGGCGATGCCACCTCACCTGTGCATTAACACCACTTCTCAAAGACCTTCAGAGCAGAGGTATTCAGCACGAAAGCTTGGCAATCTAATGAATGAAACTGAGGTTAAAATCGACCTCCCCCCTCCCATCAAACAGTGTGACACCTCACCAGGCCTTTGCAGGTGCTGATGGCAGCGGTTCCCAGCACATCCCAGGCTTCCACGGTGCCAAGTAGGTGGCAGGAATTCCCCTGAGAAGGACGATGCTCAGTGGTGTTGGCGCTGCCGTTCCTCCTCTCCAGGATGTAGTCATTTGAAACCAGGTGATTGTTTGCAGTCAGATTGAACATTAAAGCTCGACCCTTGTAGTTGACCTTGTAGTAAACCTGTCTGTCCGCAGCCAGGGGTCGCAGGTCACGTCTGACTCTCCCACCCTCAAAGTGGTGGGACAAAGAGTGGGAGATGAAGCCTCCATCAGCGCTGGCTTTCACCGGGTGGACAATGGACACATCTGACTGGGACAAGTGACCTGCACAACAGAGAGGTTCTTACAGTTGTGAAGCACTGATTTCCCCCCTTTAGTGCATGTTGGTATTGATGTGCATTTTCCCCCCATACAAACTTTTTCACTCATGCACTCAGTCAAGAACATGCACAGCAATGCAACTTGTGCTTTAACTGCACCACACTGACCTTGTTCTGCAAAGAAGGAGAGGAGTGAGCCGGAGTCAGAGAGCTCTCCGTGGCCGGCTGCCAAAATGAAAACAAAGTGCAGCAGAGAAAGAAGCGGGCGCTCCTGCGAACATCGCATATTTCATGAAGCCAAACTCAAAGCACTGGAAAAGAGTCCTCGGCATCGGAGTCCCAGTGGCGTTGGAGGGGACCTCTGCGATCCTGCGCTGCGCTCTGTCATGACATGAACGAGCTGAGAGGGGAAACATGCGCCGAGGAGCACTGGGAGCCAGATCATGGTTTTAAAAAGAGGGAGAAAGCTCCGTCTCTGCGGAGGACGGAGGGGAGGAGTGTTCTTTGGACCAGTGTCTACTTTCCTTTGCAGGAGCAGCTTCTGCAGAGGAGGAAAGCGTCGTGGATTTGAATAAAGCAGCCCGTCCAGACTTGTCTCCTGCTGCACCGGCGGCGCATCATTAAGGCGAGAATTAAAGGAAGGCTTCAGCTTTATGGATGCAACGCAGATCAGTGTTAATCTAACTGTGAAACTTTAACTGTCAAAATGAGTGTTTATGTGTGTGTCCACTAATGACAGATGTTTCAACACCTTAAGGCCATCTGTACATAAGTTCTTACAAATTTAACAGCTGCATTGTGAAAATGCGTAAAACAACCTGCAGGTGATGTAACTGTGTGTAAACTTGATGCACATCTATCTTAAAGTGCCAATGCACTTTGGAGGGCTTGCAAAACTCTAAAATATGTTCCTTTTTTTGTGCAGACGTTTAAAATGCAAACCTAAATGTCACACAATGAACAAACCCAGTGCAAACACATGCATTCTGAAGTTCTGTTTGACACTAAAGGACAAATATTGGTTCATTCCATATTGCTGGTGCAGATTTTAAACAGTGGCACCTATAGGGACTTTATCAGTGTTTATCAAATTAGAGTCCGTGTGCACTGAATTCAAGGAAATTAGATGTAAATACCTTCAAACTACACGTTCAGCCTGTGCTGAGTTCAGGGTTAAAGGCTTTTCTGAGCCCTGGAGGCCGTAAACCGCCGAGGTTCAGCTCTCCAATATTTATCCCTGCAGCAGATTTATGTGTGACTAAAAGCCCACGGAGACATGACACATTCCCTCCTGCGTTGTCTTGGTCCATGGGAAACACAGAGGCAGACAATAAGGTGAACTTTATCTGCAGTGTCATCGGAGCGTCTGTCCATTTATCTCTGCATCTAAAGTACAAAAGACGTGTGTGTGTGTGTAGAGATGTGGTTGTGGGCCGACAACAGATTGGTCCCCTGCAGTGTTTTTCGAAGCTCAGCAAAGGCTCAGATGTGAGTCAAGCGAGATTTGAATTACATTAGTTCTTCTAAACAAACCATTTTGAAGTCTTGCGCTGGCGACTGCTGGAAAATGGATTTTAAACAGGAACATACATATTTTCCCCAATCTCACAGAAATCTGCACTGGGGAGAGGTTAATTTTGGAAAACTCAAGACCCTGCTAAAAATAACATTGCAAACATCTGATAAGGCACAGAGTATGACAGTTCAGCTTTGAGCTGATACCCGCTGACCCCAGCTTCCCCCTCCCCTTGGCAGACAAACCAACAAAAACAAGCCTAATGGGCCACATTGGGGAGTTCCACCAACAGGACCCAATAAAAGCAGCATGAGTTGTGAGCGCTCAGTGTTTAGACTTGAGATAAAAAGCAGCTATTTTAGAAGTAACAGGCTCTGCTTTACTGGAACTAACACGCCCCGACTTTAAAGGACAAATGGTGTGTTGTTGACTGACATCTGGAACGTCTACCTGGTGTAAAGTCACAGCACATGGTTATTAACAATGATGTAAAGCTTCACTGCTGGCAACAGTTTTTTTCTAATTAATCAAAGTGATCACGTGTTTCTGAGCGAGAGGTCCGATTTTTAATGATGAATCGTATCAAGTTACACAGAATTTAACTGCTGCGGGCGGCCGGTATTGTTTCAGAAATTCCTCTTTGCCAAGTTGCCAGATTTTAGGCCAGAAAGCTCCCTGGATCGGGTTCAATCCCAGAATGAATCGGCCTCTTATCGTCGTCAGAGACATTACCCAAACTGACCCCCTTAAGTCCCCTGTTACAGTAATGTGCAACAGACTGTGAAATGTCTGAACCTGAAAAATAATCAGGACCTTTTGTTAGTTTTAGGTGGGAGAGAGAAGCATTAACACAGAGAGACTGGTGCCACATTCCTCATTAAGGCTTCCCTCTGTTGTGGTGAGTAATGTGTCTGAGGCATGTTATTGGTTTTACTGGCTCTGCAAAAACACTTGTATGCATCGCTTGCACACTTTATATTTGCATTAGGAAGTAGACCTCTTTTTTCTTAATTTTTAACTTCCCTCAAAAACTTCATCATTTTGTTCTAAAGGATCTCCAGACATTAAAGGCACAAGTGCCAAGAAAAACAAAAAACAAATGAGTTCACTTTAGTTTTTTTTTTCCGTTAAAAAAAATAAAAAAATAAAAATTGCATCAAGCATCAAACTTTAATCCTATTTTTTTTAAAATGCTTTTTTGTCTTAAAAGTATTTTACCAAAGAAACAACAGGCAGAGGCCTTAAAAAGTATTTGGGTGCTTAGAAATATATGGATTACATTGCACTAGATGAGAACAAAACATCTTTGCATTTCTTTATTAAATGATTGATGAGGACCCAAATGCAGACACCAGAAATAAAAGGTGAGCTTTAATCAAAAAGCTGTGACTAGATAAATCCAAAGCACGGAGAGCCGGCAATGCAAAAAGGTTAAAAACAAAAAACAAAACGTACGAACCAGAGGCAGATGAACTCAGGGAAGAACGCATGTTGGAGGCAAACAGGACAAAGTGACACAGGTGACACTAATCAGGTCAATGAAAATGGAGGGAAAAGAGGGACAAAGAGCAGCAGCTAAAAACACAAGCGACACAAGGAAAGGTAATTTCAAAATAAAACAGGAAGTAGCTGAAAATAGACATGAAACCTCCAAACAGAGAGACACAGAAATGAATCAGAAAACTAGAAACCAAAACCCTAGACCGCGACACTTCAGCTTGCAGAACTGCTTTAAAACATCTGGACAAGGAATCAGCGTGTTTGTGTAATTGCTCAGGTGAAAGACTGCTCCATGTTCCAACCAGCAGAACCACTGATGAGATGACACGGTTTTTCTCCAGGGCGTCCTGTCGCTGCTCTTAGGTCAGGAGTTCAAGACTTTCTCCTCAGTAAAATATTCTTTGTTTGCTGCTGAAAGATCCACTTCTGCTGCTGGGATATTATTTGCTTTTTTTTCAGTTTGCATCCAAAATTCTTCTGCATACTTCTTCTGCTAAATACAAATAACATTAATTAGCATCAGTATGTGATGATTCCACCTCCTTGCTTTTCCTCAGTGCATCCTGGTTGGAGTTTCTCTACAATAACCTTGTACAATCAGATCAATTAGGTTGAATTTGGACCCACATATGTCCAAAAGGTTCTGTCTTTATGTGCTTGTTCTTTAGAAAATTTGATCCATAGCTGTCTTTGACTTTAGTAATATTTCTTAGCAGTTTTGTGTAGTTTTGCTCAATACATTTTCCTTTGAATCAAGTGTCTATTTCTCTAATAACCTATGAAATAATCTGCTGATCTGCTGAAATACTTCTTGGGGATAGTGCATTGGCCTTGTGATGTGCTGACAGCTTGGACCTGGGATGTCCAGCCCCCCTGTGGAAGCAAATAGATGGACGTGTGTGCATGAAAGTCCACCTGTGTGCACGTCCCTTCCAGGCCACATGGGGGCGCTGCCGAGCTCCACCCGGTGAACTTTGTTCTAGTAGGAAATGGGCGTGTTTGTTCAGTGTGTTCAATCCTTGGAGTTGTTCCTCAGTAAGGAAAGGACATGGACTGACGTTTGACAGGTAAGCTGAGCTGGTGGAATCCGGTAACTGCAGAAAAGTAACAGAAATAAAGCCGTCTTTCATACAGTCCTGCTGTCTAGCTGTGGAGAGAGGCCTCTGACACAGTTTCTTACTCCAGGACCTGTTTGTGCTGGCAGTAGTGCATTCATTGTGGTCGTCAGTGTTTATGTGCTCTGTGTCAGTGATACTTTACAACTGTGTCAAGTGTTTCAGTGTTTTATTTAGTTTGTTGTCGCTCCCCTTGTTATATACCGTGGTTGTCATCCTCATAAGTTGCTTTGCACAGGATGGACTGTTCTTATCTGTGTCACGAACAATAAAATCACCTTTTTTTCTACAAACAGGACTGCACTACACCTGAGCAACCGGGCTGCTCTTCTATACCTCAGGGAACTAAGGCGGCGATGGAGGACTTCTGGGCCGGGGCCCTTTGGGCGCTGAAGGTTTGGCTGTACCTCATAATCGGCCTCATCATGGTGCCAGCCATGTTTGGATTCTCACTGGGCATCTCGGAGACCTACATGAACATCCTGGTCAAAACCTTAGAGGTGCTGTCACTTGTATTTTTTTCTTTATTTTCCTCCTGTATGTGCATGCTTTAAGCCATGCAGATATTCTGATGATTCATTGAAACGTGAATATGTCCTGTCTGTCCTCCTCTGCAGTGGGCCACGCTGAAGATACAGAGGGCACATGCAGATGAACAAACACTCAAAGCCTCTTCATCTAATGGTGGGTAGAAACCTGTGTGTCTGATAGATAGATAGATAGATAGATAGATAGATAGATAGATAGATGTTTGTCATATGAGCACTGTTGTCATATCCTTTATTGAGAAATGTGGAGGTTCAGGGACAGATGCGTTTCTCGCAATACTGGATTTCACAAGTCACTTTATTGCAAGTCTGGGCAGGAATGTTGCACTGATACGGCCTGATTTTCAAGGAGTACCAGATAAAAGCCTCATGGTGTGATTATCCCAGTGAGATAGCAGCTAAAATGATTTAATTCTAAAGCTCCAGTTGCATCGAGAAGTCTCCGTGTGGTACCGTGACTCAGTTAACTTTTATTGCAGGCAACAAGGTGAAGTTTCTCTGGGAACACTGCCTATCTTGCAAGATGCAATTACTCAACTCTTTATCAGTCTCTAAGCTACACAGGATGGTTTCCCCCCCTGCTGTAGCACATAAAGACATCGGCTTTGTCAGCAAAATGTGGCGTCTCCAGAGTCCAAAGTGTGTCAGTGTTACATTCGTGAATGTGGGTGATGCCTGCATGAAGTGTCGAATACACAGAGACAGACATTGTTCTAAAAGTTTTGATTAGGTATCGAATGCAATTTGTTGCTCTGGCTGTTGGACTTTGGCTGCTGAATTATCACTGAGGCAGACTTTTAACTTGTTCCAAGACCTGTGGAAAGTTAGATACCAGGCAGTGGGACTATCATTCCCTAAAACAGTTCTTGGGTGATGTCATGTATTTCAGGTCTAAAGGTGTCAGGCCATCTTTTAAGTGACAAATTTGTTCAGATAATTTCATTGGAAAGTCTTTGCTGTTATGACATCTCTTAATGCAACGTCTCATCTGGGCTGCTGCTTGGTACGCCATGCAGCACGTATGAACTGAGACCTGAATAGTTTAATGGTTTGGTTTTATTTTAATCATTCATTTGTGTGTGTGTGTGTGTGTGTGTGTGTGTGTGTTTTCTACAGCATTCTTGCAAAGCACATGTATGATAATAATGAATGAACTTTGATTTTTGCTCAAACCATTTAGTTTCCTATCACAGTCAACACAGCCTGAGGAGATACGGCAAACGCTCACTTATTATCCAGATTGCTGCTGAGATAATGATTGCTATCAGTGACTGTAAGTGGGTGTGTTTCAGGTCTCATCCAGAGAGAAGGTGGCTCTATGGAGAAAGAATTAGAGGAACTTAGACGCAGTCGCCCCAAACCGCCGGTCGGTGGCGATTTCACATTCAGCGACTGTTTCTATTTCACCCGGCGTGGAATTGAGAGCATCGTAGAGGACGAGGTAAATGTGAATGTATGCAAATGTTGATAAGTTATTTGTTTTGCTTGTCTGATTTTAAATATGTTTTCAATTGTTAAATGTAGGTGACCCAGCGGTTCTCCTCTGAGGAGCTGGTGTCCTGGAACTTACTGACTCGCACCAACAACCACTTCCGGTACATAAGTCTGAAGCTGACGCTGGTCTACGGCCTCGGCATCATCGTGAGATACTGCATCCTCGCGCCGCTCAGGTACACAGATACTGAATGGAGTCTGTTGATTAAGCTGTGAAGTCTATTAGTCTATGAGGGTTCTTCAAAAAGTTCTCGGTCTCACTCTGAAACAACGGGCGTAACTCCCATTTTGGGGCACAACTGTGAACTACAACGCCTCACGTGGCTTTCATCCAAGAAGGAATATAGAAGCTTCACATCAGTAGACCAAGTGCACTGAAGTTAAAGGAGAGTATGTTGAAAAATAATGCGAGAACAATATGTCTCCTGTGACGTTTTCTGGAGAGGCTGAGGACTTTCAGAAGTATCCTCATACTGTGTCTGAGTTTGCAAGTCACTTACAATAAGTAGTGCACAAAAACGTCACAGTAAATA